>NC_065447.1:89364122-89672947 GCF_917563875.1 Diabrotica virgifera virgifera | reverse complement strand
CCAACCTCAAGCTGCATACATCCAGTGTACATCTCATCATTTAAATTTGGTGTTGCAGGATGCAAGCAATAATTATTAGAAGTCGGGGATTACACCATAGAAAATATTTATAATTTTTTGGCAAAAGTATTAAAAGATGGGATCATTTGAAGAGTCGGCGGGAAAAACGATGAAACTCCATTTTTGGGCGAAAATGAGTTTTTGCAATAGAAATCCATTGGGAAAAACGCTTAGACTCACGAGATATCCACTGAAAAATAAACTCGCTGTGGGAAAATTACGATGAGGTTCCTAGCATGGGTGCAAAGAACGGTGAAGTTCCAATAATCCCAGTAATTGCCGGCAGTATATTGGTCATCGTGACAGTCAACTTTTGATATTTATTAGTGTGGTTTATTATTAGATTCATAAAAAAACTGCAAACAAGAAATCGGGTAAAAGACTTCAAAATAACACAAAAGTAGCCAAAGAGACGCCAAAGTCAGCCAAAGAAAATAAGAGAAAGGCAGAAAAGAAAACAAACAAATAAAACTATCAAATTAGTGTTACAATCTATGTATTCTTAATTTTATTAAAATGTTTAATACAACTCTGTAATAATATAAAAGCCTTTAATTTTATAAAAGTTGAAAAAATAATGTCTAAGACACTCCCTCTGTCGACTGAATCTGTGGAACTTCATCGTTTTCCCCCTTAAAAACTAAAGTTTCATTGAATTTTTAGTTTTTAATAAAAAACTAATAGTGCTTTTTATATCAATATTAATAGATGTGTTCATTTTGAATCCGATTCGCTCCAATATAATTTTTATATTTTTTGAACATTTTCTAAGTAGTAGGTGTAAGTTTAAAGTATAAAAAATGCTCTGGAGCAATTTATGAAATTTGCGACGTTCATTGTTTTTCCCGCCAACTCTTCATTTGCTAACAATGCCGAAACGTCCAACCAAAATCGCTTACACTAAAAACGTTATCAGTGACTAGGTGGTCATCCAGCTTTCAAACTGTGCCTGGCAAAACACTGTCTAAAATAATAAGTACCTCAGATCGTAAGGAGAGAGTGACAGGTAATAATTTAAAAAGTAAAATGGAGCAGTTTGAATTTGTTTTCCTAACTATTTTACAAAATAAAGTTTTAGAATCTATAAATTTTGCTGTTACTCTTTTACAGTCCAAAAATATGGATCTCTCATGCGCAACAGTACTTTTACCTAACTGTAAAGAACTTTTATCAAATCGTAGGCAAAACTATAGGTCACGACAGCTAGTTCAGAGAGATCTTTTTCTAAACTTAAGGTACTAGTACACTTTAGAAGACCAAAAATAAGCATTTTTTCAAGATTTTTTTTCTCAGAACATTTATTAGAAATGAGCATAAAACTTTTTACATATTAATATCTAACTCTTGGAGAATACAAAAAATATATCATTTTTCATTTATGCACGTACACTAATATTGTAGAGGGCGCCAAAGTCGAGGCCTCGAAAGAAAGTAGTTCCGATGGCAGACAGTTAATCTCAGGATTGGGATCTCTGAAACAAAAAAATCGTACGGCATTTGAAAAAGGAAGGTTTCTTACGTGACAATTTACCACCGTTAGTGAAAAATTCCGCAAAGAAAAGATTTTACGGAAATTTGAAAAATTTTTGTGAAAAAATCACCCGTTTTTCTTCAGTTTTCTATGGTTAAAAAATATTTATTTTTTATTTTTTGGTGAAATTGTGGTAAATTGTCACGTAAGAAACCTTCCTTTTTCAAATGCAGTACGATTTTTTTGTTTCAGATATCCCAATCCTGAGATTAATTGTCGGCCATCATTTTTCGAGGCCTCTACTTTTGTGCCCTCTACAATATTAGTTTACGTGCATAAATGAAAAAATATATATTTTTTGTACCCTCTAAGAGTTATATTATATTAATATGTAAAAAGTTATATGTTCATTTCTAATAGGGGTTCTGCGAAAAAAATTCTTGAAAAGAATGATTATTTTTAGTCTTCTAAAGTGTACTAGTACCTTAAATTAATAAAATGATATTTTCCTAGTACAATGACAGAAGCACGGTTATCTTCTCTAGCGCTTATATTATAGCGCTAGATATTAATAAAATTGTAGATATATTAGCTGATACAGTCGAACCCGCTTATTAGAATACTGGTTAAAGGAATATCCAGGTTTAAGGAATAGAAATTTGAGGTCCCAAAACGTTTTTACTAGGCTTATATGATCGGTTATTAGAATATCCCTGTTATAGGAATACTTTTTCCTGGCATGACAGCTATTCCAATAAGCGGGTTCGACTGTAGTAGTGCACGAAGAAAGTTGTTCATCTCATAGAATAATACCTACTATGTAATAATGTGATCTTTTATTAATTATTGTTCTATTTTATTCTATAATTATATACCGATAAGATTGCATTATTACCCTAACACAAATAAGTTTTTGTTACACAAGTAGTATTTAGTAATTGTTTAAAGGGGGCCCCATTTGCAATTCTGCAAGGGGACCCCGACGGAGTTTGTTACACCAATACAAGAATTTATTATAGAAAGTAGTAGGTATGCAAGTATTTTTAACAAAGGATTAGCTATTTATGGATATAACCTTTAAACAGTTACATATAATCTATGTCTCTAATTTTCACCTTATCAATGATAATTTGGGATATTAAGGATAATGTTAGTTATATCAACACATAACAAGCAACTACTACATTTAAAAAACAGTGTTAATATACATCCAAGACAATAATGATTAGATAAAGCTTCTTTTGTTATCAAAAACTAACAACCTTCATGTAAAAAAGTATTAAATGTAGAATATACAATTGTGATAGGAAGATTTTATTTTAACTGTAATAACAAGGGAAATGATAACAACTTTATTAACTACTTTACTCCAAAAACTGTGCTTACATACCTGTTTCATTGCATCAATTTTTTTATTAATTGCGTGGGTTTCATTTAACAGTGTATCAGCTACTTCATCTCGATCCTTTAAACGATTGGCAAGTCGTTTTGCATCAGTAATGATTTGTTGAATTGTGAGAGACATATTTATTGGTTAACTGTAATTTCTCAATGTATATTAAACCAGCTGTGCTCACTTGGAAATTGTGTTTGAATATGTTATGAATTATGTGGTAGAACATAGGATAACACAACGTAAATTCAATAGTTGCAACTTATTTAGCATTTCCTTTTAGTTGCAGACATAATTTAATTGTCACAAGTTTCCAAAATAAATTAAAACGTCAAAGTCAATACTTCCACTTCCACTTCTTTTTTTTGGCTTGCATACAAGTGCATCTGCCAGCACATTTCTTTCGTGTTGCAGTTGTCTTGCTCTTAGCAATACTGCAGCACTCTAAAGACAAACAAGAAGATTCTACGCTTTTTTTTGACAATTACTTAATATGATAGGTTATGTTTCGGCTAACGGATTTTAGTATTTTATTTCCTGTTTCTTTATTCTTAAATATTAAAATCATTTCTTTAGACGTTCATAATATCTAACAAATTTATACGTATAGAAATATACCCTGTGATGAGAGATGTTAGTTTAGACAAATAGAACAACATAGGGATAAAACTCTTCTCGCTCCGGGGTAACGGCAGAGCTTTCACAACCCGAAATGTTACCTCGGTTAGACTAGAACCCAGGAAAGGATAGGATAAAGAAATATGGGACAATTGAGTTTGTATTTCACAAATTGACCTTGTTAATATTTAAATGAGTAACAATTAATTTTAGTTGATCAAAAGTTAGATTGCAAAGAATATCTTGTATATTAAAACTAACTGGGACCCCTAGTTTTTTTAGTTCATCTCTAAGATCAAACTGTGTACCTTTTCTTATGGGACATTGCAAAAGAATATGGTCTATATTCTCCTCTCTTCCACATTCACAGAATGGATGATCTTTTATTTTTAGTCGATATAGATGTGATCCTGTGCAACAGTGCCCTGTCCTCATCCTTATTATATTAGTCAGGTGTCTTCGGTCTATATAGGGAAATTTTTTAAACCAGGGTTTATCTGGAAATGAGGGTTGAATTCCAGAATACCATCTCCCTTTAGTCTGTGTCTGTGATTTCCAGCATATGTCATGTTCCCTCCTTATTTTACTTTTCAATATTGGCCAAACATCTGTGTAGTTTATTTTCATACTTTGTGGGACATTAAGTACTCTCCCAATATTTGCCAACTTATCAGCATATTCGTTTCCCTCTATTCCTGAATGACCGGGGATCCAGCACAATTTATATTTTTTGTTATCTGAGTTTGCCTCTACTAATAGCTGTTTCGTTTCTAATGTGGTATGATCATTATTTGCATTTATGCCAACTTTTGTTAGTTTCTGTATAGCACTTCTGGAGTCGGTAAAGACAATACAATCAGTAATACCTCGATTCAGACATTCCTTTACCCCCTTGCCAATAGCCACTATTTCTGCTGTGCATATATTCAATGCTGATGGTAATCTAGATGAGTATGAATAGTTGATATTGGGAATGTATACACCGTAGCCTGTCTCTGCGTCCTTAGCATTCCCACTTTTTGATGCATCAGTATAGATAAATAGGTAGTTTTCACTTAATTTCTCTGTTGCTGCTTTGAATATCATATTTTGATGATGATCTGACTTGCTGATTTTTAATTGCACTGTGGGAAGTCGTGTGTATTGTATGTCCATGTTGAACGAGAAGCAGGGTATCACATTTGCTGTGTGAATTATACTTTTGTATGGTTCTAGTTGGTCAAGTGCCTCCACTAGGTATGGTCTCTCTCTTTGTTTCCAATATCCTATCTTATAAGTACACGCTTGTTTAATATCTTTGATTACCTTTAAAATCGGATTATCTTGAATGCTGTACATTTTTGTCATAAATTTCGTTGCCAACCATTTTCTTCGAAATTCTAGTGCCATCTCTGCAGTTTCTGCCAGCAATGCTGTTGTAGGAGTTGACTTCATGCATCCGAGGATAACCCTTAGGGCTTGAAATTGTACTGTATCTAGCTTACGCAAGCTGTTTTTGTTTGATGGTTTTATGAATATGCTGCCGAAGTCCAAATGGGATCTCACCAGACCATAATATACCAGTAGTAAAGTGGCAGGGTCCCCACCCCACCAAACTTTCCCTATTGCCCTCATTACGTTAATACCTTTAATAGCCTTACTTCTTATGTTTTCTATGTGGGGGTTCCAGTTAAGGTTTTCTGTGAGGGTGACTCCTAAATATTTAATTTCTTTTTTACGAGGGATGATCTGCTGATCCATAACGATTTCTGGATATATGTAGCTATTACTAGTTTTTGCAAACCATACTACTTCACTCTTGTTTACTGAAATAGAGAAGCTGTGTTTCGCTAGCCATTCACTTATGTCTGCAAGAATTAAATTTGATCCTATTGCTGCTTGGATTGGGTTTTGATGTTTGTTTAGCAGTACTAGATCATCTGCATATGACAATAAAATGCATTCCTCTGGTATTATTTCATAAATCGAATGTATATAGATGTTAAATAGTAACGGACTGAGTGGTGATCCTTGTGCTAAACCTTGTGTTGTAAAGGTCGGACCTATGAGATTTTCTTCCTCATCTTTGACATATATTTTCCTGTTATGAAGAAGCTTGAATGTAAGGTTAGTTAGTTCTATTGGGAGATTTAAATCTAACATTTTTTTATAAAGTATATAAATGTTTACATGATCATAGGCGGCTTTTATATCTAGGAAAATTCCCAACACACTTTTATTCTCTGAAAATGCTGCCTGAATATAAGATGTAAGAAAAGCAATATTAGTCTGAATTCCCATACCTTTTCTAAACCCTGATTGGAAGCTGTTGAATGTATGGTTATTTTCCAATATCCATTCCAGTCTGTTTTTAATAAAGTGTTCCATTATTTTGCCTACACATGATGAGAGGGCTATGGCTCTATAACTATCTACGAGTTGCGGATTTCTGGTAGGTTTGAGAAACGGGAGTATTATTTGTGTTTTCCAGCTCTCAGGAATCTCTTTTCCCTCTAGTGCCTTATTGTACATATGAAGTAAGCTTTTTAAGGCTGCCTCTGGTAAATATTTGATCATTGAATAAGTGATTGCATCAATGCCCGTTGCTGTGTCCTTTTTATTGTTTATACCTTGTTTCAGTTCACTCATGGAGAAAGGATTCTGGATGCTGTTGTTTGCCACTATCGTAAATTCTGGATCTATGTTGCATACTGATAGATTTGTTAAGATACTTTCACTGATTTGTGTGTTGGGTAGTTTTTTTTTATACCCCTGTTGTGAATTATAGAATTTTTTAACTGTACTCCATACGTAGCTCATATCGGAGTTTCTATTTAGCGTTGCACAGAACTTTCTAAAACTGTCTCTTTTTTTCTCCCTTAGAAACTTTTTTGTTGCTGCTATCATTTTTTTGGCGTGGACATAGTTTTCAACTGTGAATTGTGTCTTGAGCCTTAAAATTGCTTCTTTCCTGTCTCTTATTTTTTGTGAGCATTCCTGATCCCACCAGATGCATCCTATTCTTCTCTTTGTTCGATTTTTCATTGGAATTGTCATATTGGCTGCTCTCTCCATTGTTTGAATTAACTCTCTATATTCCAGCTGTTCTATATTTGCTGTTCGGTTTAATATGTCCTGGTACTCTTCCCAGTTGGCTCTTTTATAATTTTTCATTCCCCGATTGATGTTTTCCGGATTAATGTTTATGGAATTTTGTATAACTAGTTTTGTGGGGTAGTGGTCACTGAAGCCCAGGTCGTTTATTACTGTCCAATCACATTTGTGGGCTTGATTACTGGAGGTCATCGTCAGGTCTACTGCACTTCTCCTTTGTCCTGGTCTGGTGAGTCTTGTTGGAGTCCCATCGTTATGTATAAAAAAATTGTATTCATCAACAAATTCTTCTATATTGTTACCATTTGTGTCAGATATTTCACATCCCCAAGCAACATGATGGGCATTGAAATCTCCCAAAATGATGATCGGTCCTTGTAGCACCTTAATTAGGTTAGATAGTTTGTTTTTTGTTATTTTATTGGTGGGATGAGAGTATATATTTACTATATTATATTTTTGAATTTTAATTATTATTATTCTAAATTTGTTGGTTTCTAGGTTATTTCCACATTTTAAAATTTCGTACTTTAGATTTTTTTTAATTAGTGTTGCTATACTAGTACCTTCATTCATATCATTTCTGACTATATTATAGGTTTTAATGTTAAATTTATGTACCGGTTTTAGAAAGGTTTCATTGAGTAAAATGACATCTGGTTCCTCATCTCTGATTAGTGATATTAAATTACTAAAATTAGAGTTTACACTACGTATGTTCCATTGAATAATGTTAAGGTTTGTGTTATCCATTTTTATACTAATGTGTTAGTTACTTGCAGATGAGAACTGCATTTTTTGTTGATCTGATTATATAACTTGTTATTTTGATTACTTTTCTGGCCTATCCAAATCTTCCGAAGATTTGGACAACTCAAAGTATGTATTAATTAGATCCCTAATTTGACATTTATGTTCTATTGGTGTAATTAAAAATTTTTTATAATATTCTTCAACTCTGTTCAGATTATTTGACTCTATTGACTGTGTACCTGACCCAGCAGGATCTTCTTCTCTATCTATGTTTCTATATGGACTAGATTGAAAATTTTGAAATTGTGGCCTGTGTTCTGCCCTTTCCTGTCTTCCATTGGGGTATGATAATACTCTGTTATGTGCTGTTTTGCCAAAACTGACTCTCTTTGTTGGAGGAGAGGCGTTTGTCGTTGATACATTTGCGTATGTTCTTTTTGACTTGACAATGTTACTGCTATTGATATAAGATCTTCTTTGATTTATCTGTATATGATTGTCCGATTGTTGCCCCTTGTTTTGTGGACTGGGGAATTCTGTTTGCAAGAATCTAAATGTTTGTGCTGTATTGGATGTATTAGGTACATATGACTTAGGGTGCAAAAAATTGGCCTCATAATGTGTTATATTTTCGTATACCATGGTCTTTTTAATGTTGCATTGCCTTTCATACTCGGGACATTTTCTGCTGGTAGCCTGGTGTTCTGTCGATTTGCAGAAGTAACAAGATATTCTACATGTCTGTTGTGCATTTTCTTCGGTTTCATGTGGGTTGCCACAGTTGTGACATTTTTTTATGCTTTTACACTGCATTTTTGTGTGTCCAAAAGCCAGGCAATTGAAACATTGGGTGACTCGTGGTATGTAGGGAATTAGCGGAATTGATAAGTAACATAATTTTATATTTCTAGGGATTATTACCCCTTCAAATGTTATTAAGATGGTCCCCGTTGGAGAGTACTCGATTGTTCCGTCTTCATTGGCTTTTTTCGTGGTAAATCTTTTTACATCTAATATCTTAAAAGGGCTTTCGCCCATATTTTTGATGTTTTCTTCTGTAAATATTGGGTTTATATTCCTAGCTATTGCTTTACAAGTTACCGAGTTTCTTGGTATATATATTTTGTATTTGTCATTTAGTTTATTATTTTTAACAAAGTTATTTGCTGCTGATGCAGATTGAAATATTATTCCTAATTTGTTTTTACCTTTTTCTTTAACCTCTAAAACATCTTTAAGTTTTAATTGAAAAATATCTTTAGCAATTTTTAGATGATTATAGCGACCTACAGCATGCCCTTTTTCAATTCCTTCAATAATTACAATAAATGGCCCTATAGCAGAATTATTATAACTTAAATTAGTTAAAAAAGTCTCCGTTTTATTATTTGTATCTTTTTGTTCGGTTTTTTTATTCGTATCCATTAAGTTCATATCAACATCTTGACTATTAAAACCAGCAAAACCTTCAAGGTCAGGAGGGACTGTCCCCCCGGAATCCTCGGTCATTATTAATTACCTTAAATATTTTATACTCTTATCTAAGCGTGTTAATAAATACAAATGAAATTTAAGAATATAAATGTAATATACCAATAATATTAAAAAAGAAAAGGTTTATTAACAGAGGAAAGGTTAGTAGATCTCACCACAGGTTTCAAATTTGCCTCCTGATGCGAATCACATCCGTCACCTTTCACTGCCACCGAAAGAATCAAAAAGTCAATACTAAAATTTATAGGTTACAAATGTTGCCACAGAACACCAGGATTGACACAATTTTCATAAAATTTGACTGATGTGGGTCACTGGATGGAATAGGGCTTTTCATTCACAGTCCTTTGTTTCGAGCTTCTGTCACATCCGTATATATCTTAGACAAGGAAAGAGAGAGGACGAGTAATCCTATGACCAAAAGTGAAGCCAAACTGACACCAGCTGTGGGATCACGATCAGTAGAATGGTAGAATGCTGACGTCACAAAAATAATTCTACAATCGACAATAATTTTGGTATCACGTTAACACGCTTGGGAAAGTAGAATCGGTGCTCGGCAATGTTCGGATATTCTACTAGCAGTGTTAAAAATATCGCTTCTTCTTCTTAAAAATATTGCTGTTTGACGTGTGGTTGTCTTTATTTTGTGGTGGTTGTATTCAAAAAGCTAACCTAAAGAAAGATTATTATTTGTGATTATTTTTAATTTGTATATTTTTGTCTTGGGTTGTTTGGAACTATTTTATTAGAAATCACTAAATTTTTGAATTTTACCTGTGACTAGGGAACATTGTTATATTAAGGTATTTTTATGTAGGTATTTTTTCTATAAATTCCTGTTACTGTAAAGGAAAAATAACACAATAAGTTGTAGGTTCATATCACTTATTAATTATTATTAATATATTTTGATGTTTATATTAAATACCGATATAGTTCGACGTTCAGATGCTTCCTGCTCGGATACTTGGTCATATACAAAGAAATTAGCAATTAAGAAATGAAATAAATAGGTATAATATAGAGGAGAATAATGAGAAGGGAAAGTGATGCAGTTACTTTAGGAGTTTGTAGATCTATTTATATCAACAACAGACATAGTGAACTATTTAATTATTAATTATTATTAATATATTTTGATGTTTATATTAAATACTGATATAGTTTGACGTTTAGATGCTTCCTGCTCATATACAAAGAAATGAGCAATTAAGAAACGAAATAAATAGGTATAATATAGAGGAGAATAATGAGAAGGGAAAGTGGTGCATTTACTTTAGGAGTTTGTAGATTTATTTATATTAACAACAGACATGGTGAACTATTTTTTTGAGAGGCTTATACCTCATAATATGTGATAATCCGTTCATCCAAGCAGTGTTGAGCCTTCACTGTAAATTTTTACCTCACTTATTTTTATGCAATAAGTTCCTATCAAAGAGTAGTCGGTCAGAGCTATCAGTTATTTTTCGTCCGCTATAACTTTTCCCACGTGTAGCGATTCATTTTCAAACAAATTAAGTCAAAACATAAAGTGAAATGAACGTTGATGTGTATATACATTTTGTATACTAATATACTAAGCACATCGGCGTACGTTTCACTTTATGCCTATTCGGGTGGTCCTTATTTATAAGGAAAAAAATTTTTTTTCGAATTTTTTAGAAATTATTTGCCAGAATGTACCTTTACATAAGACATGAAAATATAACAAATTTCAGCTCAATCGGTTAATATTAACACGTGCCGCATCGACGCTAAAGTTGTGAGATTCAATGTAAGGCAGTTATTACCTATAAGAACGACAATGTACGCGTACGCTCGACTGTAAACATAAAATTACGCATTTTTTTTAAACTTTAGTATAAAAACATACTAATTAAAATGAAAACGTAAAATAAAGATATAGTTTATCCTAATACTATATTTTTTATTTATTGAAATGATACATCCACTTCAGATACATATTTTGGATTTAAGTAAGCCTCCTTTTGTGGCGACTGGGAACTCTCTCCGGTACTCCTGAACAACCTGAATAAAAAAAAATAATATTGAATGTGTTTTCTGAACCTAGCCTATATAATGTGTTCAAGAAAAAAATAACAAAAAATTAAATTTATCTACTCTACGTCATATTATGTATCAGTTTTTAGTTTGTGAAAACTGTCATTATAGATAGCAGTTCGTGAAGGATTTAAAGTGTGCGTGAAGTACCTGTGTATTTTAAATGGGACTAACTGCTAAGAAAAAAATAACAAAAAATTAAATTTATCTACTCTACGTCATATTATGTATCAGTTTTTAGTTTGTGAAAACTGTCATTATAGATAGCAGTTCGTGAAGGATTTAAAGTGTGCGTGAAGTACCTGTGTATTTTAAATGGGACTAACTTTTTCACACACTTTCAATGGGTTTTTCACACACTTTCATATAATCAAATATCCTTAACTTTCGCGTTGTCATGGTGATGACATAATGAGCAATAAATTACAACAAAAATTTTGACAGTTTTGTGGTTTGAAAGAAATTAGAATTTTTAAATGTCAAAGTTCTAAAAATTGTAAATAGAATTGAAATGAATTCCAGTGACGAAGAGTTACAGTTTTTTGATTTATTTATCGTAGAGTAGATAAAATATTGTATGAAACTGTGCGTGAAGTACTTTTTGCGAACTTACGCGATGTAGAGCACTCGCTATCGCTCGTACTCTAAGTATCGCGTGCGTTCGCAAAAAGCATACTTCACGAACTGTTTCATAAATAACTATTGTTTATACATACTACATACCTGTATCAAAAATTGTTTTTGATGTTCATTTTTCGTCATTTTTTCATTGTAATCCTCAATCAACTTGACTCCTCTTTCTGCAATATCATTTGTACATTTTAAGGTTGAAATGATATTTTTTCCTGTGCGATAATCCTCTCTGTTTTCCCAATTCAGCGGATCGTCCTGAAGAAATTCA
This sequence comes from Diabrotica virgifera virgifera, assembly GCF_917563875.1. Taxonomy (NCBI): domain Eukaryota; kingdom Metazoa; phylum Arthropoda; class Insecta; order Coleoptera; family Chrysomelidae; genus Diabrotica; species Diabrotica virgifera. The sequence goes on along the minus strand of NC_065447.1, from coordinate 89,661,097 downwards.
ACACAAATACCGAATCGTTTAAATAACTGAAGTGAATTGGCGGACAATAATTCAGTTGGTAGATCTTTTTGAACAAAATTTTGGACATCTCGGATTTGCAACGATAGTTTTTTCTCAATGACTTCTGTCTCTTCATTTTCTTCTTCTTTTTCATTCACAGTCTCTATGTTTTTACTTGCACATTCCATAATTTTTTGAGCCATTCTAATTTTTTCAACTCTCTCAATTCTATCGTCAAATATTGCCATGGCAGCACACTCTTCACTTAGATACCATAAATGGTTTAAAAATTTTGTTATTGCAATGGTTGCAATGTTTTCATTAATATTTTTAAATATAACCAATTTTCTCAAAAAATATATATCATTTAGGGGAGCTCCTGTAGTATTCGTTGCTGAAAACCAGGCCTCTACATAACAGTATACAACGAAAACGCAAATTTCTGCATTCAGTTTGGAATTATCCTTTCTCATTTTCATTTGATCGCGAAATAAAAAAAGTTTTAAACAATAAATCGCTTTAGCCATCCATCTCGCTAAATGATATGCACCGGGGGCCCTAAAACTCACATTTGTTTTATCTCCCAAAAAAATGAGCGTCAATTGCAAAAACTCTTTGTAGTCATCACGTGGTTGCTCTTCTGCAAGTTTCTGTTTCACAAAATAAATAATTTCGGGCGCTACATCTTTCAGTGCATTATAAACGGCTTCATCGCTGGTATAATCTAAAAATTTCATTTTATCAATATTCTTCCAGTTTTCTTTAAGTGCTTTGAATTGAGCAATTTCAGGGCCGGATGTTACAATTGCTTTTGTCCTCGTGAATACACCAGCCAAAACGACCTCAAATATATGGTGTCGGCATGGAAGCCACAAAATATCTCGCCCTAACCTTTGTTGAAGCAGAACTGCAGCTCCTTTTATACGTCCAGTGTTTGATGCTGTAGTATTAAAACAAAAGGCTTGAATTTTTTCGGTTAAATTCCATTCATCAGTGATATGGAACACAGCAGAGCAAACTTCCGATCCTGCTGATGATGCAATTCCAGGTACTCCTAATAATTGTTCAAAATCTAAACCAACCGCGATCACAGGAAGCCGATCAATTTTCTCATTTTTTGTGATATCAGGCAATAATTTGGAATCCCAATGCACTTCAATAAAATTTGCATCATTTCCTACCGATTTTATTGATGAATATTTTATTTTCCGCAAAATCTCTCTATTTCTTTTGATAGACGATCTATTGAGAACAAACTCGGTGATATCTATATTAAGAGCTTCTAGGACGGCAGAAATAATATGCATTGCATCCCTGTCACTCACTTTACATTTGTCCAAGGCAGCGGCCAGGCGAGGTGTCATTAACGTCTTTCGTCCTCTCTTGTTTGAAGATGGACCCTGTTGAGATTCCGATATGAAATATATGTCATCTTCACTGTTGTCTTGATTTATCACTTTTTTCTGTGAATCTTCGTGTTCTTTATCTTCCATTTCAAAATGTCCAATCGAACAACTAGAATTTTCCAACAAATCTTCTTTTCTTTTCAACTCTGCAGCTGTGCGTTCTTCTTTCCGCTTTTCCTTACGTAATAATTTGATATCTACTCCCAACATACAACCTACTCTACCTTTCTCCCTTTGCTTAATTAAAAATTCTCTATCTTCGGCGATTTTAATCTCATTTAACGCATTTAAGGTGGCAATATCGAAAAGGTTGTCTAAAGCTTCTTTAAAATCATTTTCTTTTTCTCTCTGCCGTTCAGTATCTCTATTTTTAGATTTTTCTAAATTTCTGACATTATCGTACAAAGATTTTAATTTCAAAATACAGTTTGAACGGTTTTGAACTGGGATTCTTGCTTTTTTCCAAAAAACGACCACTTCATCAATAACTAAAGCACTGCTGTCATTAAGATTTAAATTTACCACTCTCATGTTATAAAAAAGTACACTCAAAACATCTCGTTTACATGGTAATTTACTACCGCAGATTTGATTTTTCATCACTCCAACTAGATAAATATTGTTCCGCAAAGTGGACATTTCAGCACTTTTATCAATTACTTATATAGCACGTCTTTTCTTATGCACTTCAAGTACGAAACTAAAACGAATGTAGCATTGAACAAATAATATGTAAAAACAAAATTGACTTGTCGAGACTTGTAGTCGCGCTTGTAGCGAATTCGAACGCACTTGGCGCCGACTCGTCGTAGCATGTTAGACAGTCAGATGCATGAAACTTCAAGGCCAATGCGGCACGTGTTAATATTATCGGATTGAGCTGAAATTTTGTATTTTTAATGTTTTGGTGTAACTGAACAAAATTACAAATAATTTTGAAAAAATATGAACTTTCGAAAATAAGGACCACCCTAATGCCTATATATAACTACTATATCAATTGCCTAAAATACTGTTAGCATCCGTTTAAATGATGTAACAAATTTAACAATTGAACATCTAAGTGAAGAGTCGATTATCTTTCCTACTACATTCGTTCAAAAAGAGAATTTTAAAAGAAAATTTATGCAGAAGTTTAACTTTCCTGGCTGTGTAGGGGCCATAGTTTGCACATATGTTGCTATAATTGCTCCAACGGAACGGGAACATAACTATCTTAATAGAAAAGTTATCTTTCTAAAAATATAGAAATCGTAACACTCGTTATATAACACTACTTACTTGTAATATTATATTATGTACTATATGCTGCCAATAATCAATTTATAAAAATAATGTATTATCACATAATATATTATATTGCAAATATCATAAAAGTTTGTAGTATTTGTTAATATTTGTGTTGAAAAAACTTTGACTAACAAAATAAAGAATAAGTAAAAAATTACAATCTTTTAGGCGTGTGATCCAGACTTAAAAATTTTAAACATCGATGCTAGATGGGGAGGTGCAACACATGATGTGGAGAAACTCAAATGTAAAACTTTTTTGCAGCAGATCGTTTAAAATAGAGATCAAAGCATTTTCCATTTCTATTCTGGCAAAGATTACTTTCACTTCTTAGTTATCTTTGCTGGACGGTGAAGCTTTATATCTTATTATGAAGTATTTTGAACATAAAACTTTTGTTTTATGGATGCATTGATCAAATATCTTAAAGAAATGTTTATTTAAAGTTTCATAATAATTTTTATAAGTAGTTTAATATTATTACTTATTTTTGCACTAGAAATAATAATTGTAAAGCTTCATTGACTAATGGCCAGTTTCACCAAAGATGAATAGTAGTTTATTCGATGAATAAAATTATTCAACTGATAAAACTGACACAACTATGTTTCTCTAACGTCAAATAGTACTTATTTTATTTATTTATCAAATAAATAGTTACTCTTCAAATGAATTGACGAGTTAATCTCACTTTAAATATCTATATAAAGAAAATTTGTCAATTTAATTTTAAATTATCAAACTATTCACTGATTTATTTGTTGTTGGTGAAACTGGCCATAGAGAGTAAAATTGCATTATTTTTCAATTTACATAAATTTGTGGTTTATTTGTGATTTATTCTTTGTTCTTATTTTAGTCTTGGTATGAAACAATGTTAAGACAATACTGTGTGCTTTTTCAGTCCTATGAAAGAAAATGTTTTGGATGTAACAGAGAAGTATTACAACTTTGTTATGAAGATTTGTCTTTATGTTATTTTTATAATGTTCATGGATTATATTTGTTTTTATGTTTTCTTCAGTTTAAATATTTATGTTTTCTTCAGTTTAAATAAAGTTTATGTTTTACCCATTATTGATTTTTATTTCAACCTGAAAATTATAATGATAATAGTAAGAGGATTCTGAGGTTTTTCTGCAGAAACAATGCATTTTTTGAGAAAAAATATTTCACAAAAATTAAGGTTAATTTTGTAAAAGTCAGACTGTCCTCTGTAGTTAATTTACATATATTTTTATATTGTTCTGAAGCTGCTTCTTTGTGATATCGTATGCAATATACTATTTTATTGTGAAATATTCCACGATTTAGTTAAAAATAAAATTTATTAACGTTTCAACTTCCAAGTCAGAAATCGTTATTGAAATACAAAATCTTAATTAATATTTTAGTACTCATTAATAAGTTGAATTAAAATTGATTACTTATATTAATATATATTTTATATTTCGATAACTGCTTCGGAAGTGGAAGTTAAAACGTCAATAAATTTAATTTTTCACTTAAATTGTGGCTTTTTCCCAATAAAATAGTAAATCATATATTTTTATTAACTAAACTTATGCCTGGTAGCACCAACAAATCTTAAACTCAGCTCAGCTCATAGATATGGCCGCTTTAAGTTTCACTCACATTGCACCATAATTTTCGATTCTTATCTAAATAAATAAATAAATTAAATAATCCATTGTGCCAAGCTGAAAACTGATCTAAGACTCAATGATGCCACACATACATATATTTCGCAATCTGAGCTTAAGGCACGTCTAAAGTTTAAGATCTGTTGGTGCAACCAGGCATTAAACATCTTTATATAGGTAAGCTTTCAGAATACAAATAATGTGCAAAAGAATAAGCATTTTAAATTATAATCAAAAGATTAAATTCAAACAAATTTTTATAAAAAAACTACAAATATTTTAAATAACTTATTAAAAACAATCACAGTGAAAGTCAAACTTTTTTTTATCTGCATCAACTAGGGTTATTAGTGGTAGGTTTATATATTTACTATAAGTATGGGTTGTTAAACAGTATATAAAATCAAAATGTACCTACAATTATGTAGAAAAAAGTTTTATTCATCTAAGAAACATACAGTGTAAGTAGATACATTCACCAATCTATTTTGAGACAAAATTCTATTCTGTAGAGGTTTAAGGTACCAGTATCACGAAGAAATAAAGTTGATGTCTCCAAATAAAGGAAAGCCAAACATGTTATTTAGGTTTGTTGCTTCGTTATCCTGCTATTAGTTATCTCAAAATAAAAACTAATTGTATTTTTGCCAAACAGTCACTATGAAAAACCACGAGAAACTTTCTTTACATGTCTATGAGGAAAACCGTTGATTGAAATATTATGTAAAACATATTAGTGAACATAAACAATAACAATAAACAAGACAAAAAATACGGAAGCGGGAAAAATAAATATCTGTCATATTGCCATATTGGTTCTGTTTTTGTTTATTAACATGAGAAAGAAAGAGATTAACCGTCCTTTCTACAGCTAAGAAGTGGTAGTTTGAGGAGGATTTTTATTCTACAAGGGTGGGGATAAAATTCGACTGGAAACGACCATTCTATTCATCGTGATACCAAATTTACGCTTGCAGGCGATAATCGACGGTTGCTAGGCAACGTGACGTCAGCATTCTACCATTCTACCGATCGTGATCCCACCGCAGAGATTTTGATCATCGACGTATCTTTGGGGTATTGTTATGCATTGAGTATTTAAAATAAAAACATGAAATGTATTTAAAATGAAGAATTTGTGTACGGTAAATGTTTTATTAAGTTGCTCATATTACGTACATATGTTTCAATACATACATATGTTTTTATTATGAATTTTAGATGATGATTTACATTATTTTTTATGAAATTTTAACCTTCAACGAACACCCACCACTGGCAACCCATTGTTATTTTTGACGTGACCGCCATGTTTCTGGTGACAAACAAACCAAAAACTGGGCCCGGATTACGTACACTCGATACGCATCGTATCGGCCATGTTTTACTGTAGCGCCTTATGGGAAAACATGGCGGATACGATGCGTATCGAGTGTACGTAATCCTGGCCCAGGCTTCACTTTTGGAACGTGTGTTTTAAATGAGTGTTACCCGTCCTCTCTTTTTTCCTTGTCTAAAGACCGCTTTACAGCTTGCAAGAAAACTTGCTGCAATACTCTTGCATGCAAGACTTTCATGCAAGTCAATTGCATGGTCTTTTACAGCTTGCAACCCGGCTTGCATGCAATTTGAAATTTTACCCTTAACCTAACTTATAAACTTTTGTTTTTTTTTAATTACTTTATTGCTGTGTATTTAACTTGGTAAATTTCGAAATGCCAAGACTATCAGAAATAACCAAATATAAAAGGAAAAAGGCGGTAGCAGCAACTTTAAGTATTATTATTACTGCAGCCAGCCTTTTAGTCACTAATTTAGAACACCGAGATCGGAGCTGGTGAGTAAGATCTTAGTTGAACAAGAAGAGGGGTAATAATGTATCTCCAACAGAATTTATCCAAGTAGATGATGAAAATGACTCTAATTTTCTAGGAATGAATGTACATTTTAATAAACCCTTGGGAAAAATTGAACAATTACAAAGAAATCTATATTTCGAAATACTATTTCTGCGAAACACAAATTAATTATTATCCTAAGGTACTTAGCTAGAGGAGAGAGAGCTTCCGTAGCTTAATATACAATTTACAATAATTATAGAATCTCAGAAAGTGCCATTTCATTATTCATTCATTTCCATCGTTGATATATTTGACAAACAGAAAACAGCTGATCGGCATGTATTCGTGAATCCGTGTCGTCAATGACATTTGATATTGTGGAAAAATCAAATTCCCCTAGACTTGCATGAAAACTTGCAGAAAAAATGGCACCAAACCGATTATCGCGCAATTGCAAGAAGTTGCATGCAATAGTTAACTGACGACATACTGCGCATGCCTTTAGGCAACTTTCTTGCGTCTTGCATGTAGAATTGCAAGCTGTAAAGCGCTCTTAAGGTATATATTAAAGATATGACACAGATGATACAACATCTGACAGAAGCTCGAAACAAATGACAATCGATGAAAAGCCCTATGGGCGACGCCTGGTGGCGAAATTGAAAAGCAGCAACTCAAGGAAAACATTGACTTTGCCATTAACTTGTGTACATATTTGCGGTCAGTTTATGTTGTAATTAACAATAATTTCGACTTAAAAAAACTATTGCAGTGTTCCTCAGTATTCATTCCTATTATGCTCTACGTAATGACCTAAATTAACCAATGCCAAATCACACATTTTGTTAATTCAACGTTTGTATTAAATGTAGTATTTTTTAATGTTTAAGCGACTGCAAAATTAAATAAATGAATAAAATGTAGTATATATTCTGTACATATAATGTACATTATTATGAAAAATATCCCGACCACTTCGTAATTTCCAGAACACAATTATTATAAAATAAATTCACCTACTTAGTTTCCAAGTTTCCAGTTTTTATTTAATTAAAAATGGTTATCTGTCGGTGTAAAATAAACTGTAGTGCACCTATTAATTATATTAAAAACAAAATTAGAAATCCTAAGATAGATTAATAATTTTAAGAAAGCTGTGTGATTATCGGGGGCCAGATTTTTTTATGAAAAAAAGGTAAAAACAAATCAGTAGTTAGCATCAAATTTTAATGAATGCATACAGATTAAACATAATTTTGAGTCGTCTTTAACTTATAAGATGTCTTAGTTGCAAAACTTAGTGGTTACTTTGGCAAAACACTCCTGTAAATGATTTTAATTTAACGTTTTAGAACTGTGAATTCAAATGACAAAATGAATTGTTTTCCTAGCGTTGTCGTCCATCTTAGAAATTTTGAGCGCCCTCTATTGGAATTTAATTTTGCGAATAGGCATAGCCACCTTTACTTAATAAGCCATGAAGTTGAAATTTGGCAACATCTATTGGTAGACCGATTAATTCTGACAGTTCTCATTTGTTTTTAAATCATTTTCACTGTATTTACAGAGAAACTGAAATATTTTACAATATTTCGTGCTCCAAATTATAAAGAACATTTAAAGGTATGTTATTAAGATGATTTTAGTTCACTATAATATATTTTTATATAAACTTGCGTGCATATAGAAATCCGTCCCCTTAAAAATTTTGTCATTTTTAATGTCTTATATTTCCTAAATCTGTTGGCAGATTTAAGTGATTTTTTAATATGTTATAGCCTAATTCTTTTACAATACCGCTGTAATAATATTGTTGCTAACCAGTTGAATTTTTATGGTGTACCGGGCATTTATAAAATACTGAAATTAAAACCCAACTATAGACTCCGGTTTTCTTAACATTCTGTTTTTTTGATTAATTCGCCTATGTTTAACAACTAGATTTGTTCTTTATCAATTCAGGGTGTTTCTAAATAAGTGCGACAAACTTTAAGTGGAAAGGAACAAAATGTAAAATTTTGACGCCTGTATTTTAAATGTAATCATTTTTTTCGAATCCTGAGAAAACTAATAAGTATTTTTGAAAAATTTAAACGCAGAATGGAAGATTACTTTCTTGCCGAGGGCAAAAAGTCCCTTAGAATGAACAAAATGTTTTTTTAATGACATATTTGAAACTAAAAATCACATTAAATTTTCTTAATTTTTCACCCCTGTAACTTAATAAAATAAACATAGAAGTTTTCAGGGACTTTCGACCCTCGGTCCTAACGTAATATTTCATTCTGCTTTTAAATTTTTCAAAAATACTTATTAGTTTTCTTAGGATTCGAAAAAAATGAATCCCGTTTATATTCTTGTTATTGCTTTTCTTTTGTATAATAAACGTTACTTACAAGGAATTACTTTTAATATTATTTTGTACAAACTTCTAATTAATAATATTTTCTTATTCGACTCAAAAAATACTATAAATTTTACCAGAATTTGTACTTTAAAATCGTAGTTTCGAAAGCGGTAGTCCGAAAGTCGGACTACGGACGTCATCAATTGCGACGTTGCCTTTTTCTCTTCATGGCTTGTAAAGTAAAGGTGGCTATGGAATAGGGCTTTTCATCGATTGTCATTTGTTTCGAGCTTCTGTCATAAGATGTATAATCTGTGTATAATATTAATATACACGGATTATACGACATTTGACAGAAGCTCAAAACAAATGACTGTGAATGAAAAGCCCTATTGACAAGAACATAGCCACCTTTACTTAACAAGCCATGAAGTTGAAATTTGGCAACATCTATTGGTAGACCGATTAATTCTGACAGTTCTCATTTGTTTTTAAATAATTTTCACTTTATTTACAGAGAAACTGAAATATTTTACAATATTTCGTGCTCCAAATTATAAAGAACATTTAAAGGTATGTTATTAAGATGATTTTAGTTCAATATAATATATTTTTATATAAACTTGCGTGCATATAGAAATCCGTCCACTTAAAAATTTTGTCATTTTTAATGTCTGAAGGCCCCGTCTCACCATCAAATAATTGACAGTTATTTGATCAAACTTGACAGTTAGTGACACAAAGTGACAGTTAGTATGTATAGTTTGTGTCACTAGTCAAGTTTGACTGTCAAGTTTGATCAAATAACTGTCAATTATTTGATGGTGAGACGGGGCCTTTATATTTCCTAAATCTGTTGGCAGATTTAAGTGATTTTTTAATATGTTATACGCTGTGAGCTCGTACGTAGAAGGGATATTTACAAATTCGCGAGCGCCAGTAGTGACAAGTCTGTAAACGATTACTGGAAATTTGACATAAATGTCAAAGTGATTAATTCAAAATTAAAATTGTTGTTGTTGTTTGTTTGGGTTTATATGACTGCGGACACTAAATCCATTCGCCAATTTTACTATTTTTTATTTTATTAGTCATTTTTTCGTATCTTATCCTAAAACTAATACTAATATAATAAACAATTCTACTAATAAATAATTATTTTTGTATTTTTTTTAATAATTTTTTATATACATATATACACATATATACATATACATACATATATATATACATCATTCTATCATTGTTGCGTCTGATAACATCCCAATTACATACATTATTGATACCTTCGAATTATTGCGTCCGTATATCGGACGCAATAATGTCAAGCCATAATTTTCGTTGTTCCTGTCGTTTTTCAAGTATCATTGCTACTCTGTAAGTTGACAAAATATTCAAACTTCTCCTTTTTAATTTCAATTTGGCAACATATAATCAGATGACAGATATATTTTATGATTTAAATTTTGTATCAGGACGCAATAATGTTAGCAACCAGTTTATGGTTAGTTCATCGATTTTCCGTGTTGGCGCTAAGATAATATACTACTCCAAGTATACATTTGACAAAGCACGCATATTATTGCTTCCGAAATGTGGCAACTCTGTTATCTATTTTTACTTTAATAGATATACATATTTGAGATCCGTATTGTACGTGGATTTTTAAGAAAATAGTTTTCTTAAAAACAGTTTACTATCAATATGAATCATGGGAAGCGAATATTAAATGAGTGCCTAAAACAAGGTTATAGAATAGAAATATGCCTTGATGTCATGAACAATTTAACAATTTTATAGACAAAGCTTACAAGAATCATAAATAAAAACAATAATAAATACAATTTACTAAAATTATACAAATCGTCAATATAAATTAAACATAATAAAGTGAAATAAAAATCAGTACCCTAACAATATATTGCAAAATTAAAAAAAAATTGCAAATTGAGTAATCTACCTTAAGAAATTTAATAAGTTATGCTGCTGCATATGACACTCAAATATAGATTAAGATTCTACTTATACATAAGAATACTGTAATTTCTTAGTTATTGGTTAAGAAACTCTGCTATTGAATAATATTGGTCTTTCAGATAAATAGGCTTTTGTCATTTTAAGTTGCAGAGGGAGATGGTTGTATAGTTTTTTTGCAGAATATATTATAGATTTCTTTACTAACTCACTGGACGGGATCGGTAAATAGATATCAAAGGTAGAATTTCTGGTGGAATAGTCATGTCTAGGTCTTGCTGGAAAGACATGTAGATGTTTACGAATTAAGCAAACAGTTTCTAAAATATATAAAGAAGGTAGTGTTAGAATCCTGTGACCTTTGAAGTAGCTTCTGCAATGTGTTGTTCTTCTGAGGCCAAACAGATATCTTATTGCTCTTTTTTGTAATTTCAAAACAACATCGGATTGGGCAGCTGTACCAGAACCCCAAAAAGGCAGACCATATCGAAGATGGGACTCGAACAATGAAAAGTATGTTATTTTGGAAGAGGCTAAATTAATTTCCTTCGAAACAGATCTTATTGCAAAGCAAGCTGAGGATAGTTTCTTGCTTAACACATCGATATGAAGGGACCATTTAAGGTTGCTATCTAAAAACATACCAAGAAACTTTACAGAATCAACGATACTGATCTGGCTGTTATAAAGAGGTAAGGGTTGAAGAGTTCCTTTATAGGATAATGCTACTAATCTACGTTAAAAGAGGGTAAATTAGAATCGGACCAGGATTTTATTGTGAGTAGATCAGAAGTTATAGTAGCATGAAGAGTTGCGATATTTGAGTTGCTCCAAGTGATACTGGTATCGTCAGCAAAAAGAAAAACTTTTCCATCTTTTTTTAAACTAGTGATGTCATTAGTAAAGATAAGGAAAAGTAGAGGACCCAATAATGAACCTTGTGAACCACATACAACATTTTTGAGACTAGAGTCTGTATCATTTGCTCTAACCCGTTGTTTCCTATTATCCAAGTAAGATTGAAACCAGTTCAAAGAAATACCTTGAATTCCATAGAAATCTAGTTTTTTTATCAAAATGTCGTGATTTACACAATCAAAAGCTTTGACATAATCACAAAAAAACAGTGGCAGTGTGCAGATTATTGTTTAATGCTTGATAAACCTCATGTAGTACAGAAAACATGGCATCGATGGTACATTTATTATTTAAAAAGCCGAACTGATTTTGTGATAAAATCTTGTTATCAACGAGAAAGGAAATAAGTCGGGCTTTTATGAATCTCTCAATAATTTTGGAGAGTACCGGTAGTAATGCAATAGGTATATAATTGCAGGCATTAGATTTTTCACCATCCTTATAAAGAGGAATAATGATCGCCGTCTTTAGGCACTCTGGAAATTTACCTTTCTCAAAAGAATTATTAATTAGAGAGATGAGGACTCCAAACACATTGTCTGGGAGATTTGAGAAAAATTTTATGAATAGTCCATCGGTACTACAGGAAGAGTTGCTTTTGATACTATTGATTGTTTGGATCAGTTCAGATTTATCAACCGGTCTTATAAAGAATGAATTCGAAACCTTTCTTGAATTAGGGAGATAGGAAATGGGATCTTGTTGTGACACAATAGTTGATGTTATATTTTTACTCACATTAACAAAGTATTCATTTAGATTTTCTGGGTCTGGAAGGGAAAATGTTTGAGTTGTGTGAGTTTTATTTCGAAGATCGTTTATTATGGACCAAGTTTCTTTTGCAACACTTTTAGGGCTTCTGAGACGATTTTGATAGTAACATTTTTTAGCTGATTTTATAAGTTTTAAATAGATTGCCCTGTACTTGGTGATATATTCAGTAACAGAGACGTTGGTAGTAAATTTCTTGATGTAGACTAGTGAACGCATATTTTTGGCTGATATGCGGACACCTTTGGTAGTCCAGGGTTTGCGATGTTTTGGCTTAATTGTGATTAAAGGAAATGCTTTATTGAAGATACAGACAAGCTTATTCAACAAATCACTGAAATTATAATTGACGTCCATAGAAGGAAAATGCCACTCAGAGGTTAAGCATAAATTTTGGAATTTACGAAAGTTCCGACCGGAAAAAATCCTGCTTAACGTCGAGTTTTCGAGGAGGACTTGCTAAAGATGTTATAAACTTCGTATAAACCGCTTCATGATCAGATAGTCCCGCATTAACAGTTGTAGCGCAGACATCACGGGGTGAGAAATCTGAGACAATATAATCAATTATGGTAGATGAAGTTTTTGTAATCCTTGTAGGAGAATTAATGTGCATTGATAGACCATATGATTCAAATATGTTGACCAGGGATATTTGTGTAGCACAAGTAGCAGGATAATTAATATTAAAGTCACCGCATTGAATTATTCTGCTTTTATGAGGCGGGTCATCTAACAAATTTAGCAGGTTCTGAAATAATAGTTCCACGGAAGAGTCAGGTGATCTATAAATGCAAATAATATAAAGATTAAGGTTCTTACTGTAAACTAAGGAAAACTCAAAGAATGCTTCACTTAATAGAAAGTCATATTTTGTTACCAGAGAAAAATCATTATTTGTAGAAAGAATTTGGGTGCCTCCATGAGCTGAACTTAGACGGTCATACCTAGCAATAGTGGAATATTTTTCTACAAAAAAAGGCTCGTTGACTTCAAGCCAGTGCTCAGTAACCGCAACTATCGGTGGAAACCCTAATTCCTCTAGAAACAGAAATAATTCATCAGTTTTATATCTTATAGAACGAATATTAATCAGAACAATGCTAAATTTGTTATCACTAAAATTATTTGAGGATTCTAGTCCCCCAGAACACGTCGTGATGTTTAAAAATTTCGTCTTGGAGAGGCAGCGGAATAGTAGTTTCGGTGGCAGTCCCTTGATTTTTGCAGGTGAATAATTCTTTCTCTTAAAAAGCAGCAAGCAGCGTCTACCTCATCTGCACCAATTCCATAAGCATCATTAAAATCTAGAAGAATTTTTCATAGATCTTCACTCTTTGTAGGAAGTCCTTCGGAAGCCAGAAACAGTTTAACACTTGTGTTGGTATACCCATCATAAAATACTAATGCAGGTTGGTCGTGTAGAAAAGCAAGATGAAGTTTAATGGCCTTTAAGATGTCCGGTTCCCTTAATATGGCTAACAGATATCGACTATTAGAGTTATTAGTTAATCTAACTCTTGGTGTGGTCAATGGATCCAGATTAGTAGATGGTTCTAAAGTATCTTTCTTAATGAAATTAATATGGGTATGGAACGGATTCTTAGTTTTGCAAATTTCGATGGCCTGTTTGTCTGTATGTATGTTTGTGCTTTGAACTTCATCTTTGTTGTTGCATAAACTGCTATTTGAATTTTCCAGGCTAATATCTCTTCTGATATTCTTCGGATTTTTATGTGACCCAGATGAAAGCGTTGGTTCGAAATATGAAGATTCGATAGACCATTTAATGTTTACACCAGGTGGCCAAATGCCCTTATTAAGTAATAGGTTAATAGATGTTCTAGATTTTATACCTATTTTGAATGAAGAACCAGTTGTTGTGAAGGAGGATATAACGTCTTATATATTCCTTGATACCTAGCTTCTCTTTAATATAGTGAACCACTTGTATAGGGGTGTATATTGGGCTCAAGTTACTAATAACTACAAAGTGACACTTATCTTCTGTAATTTTTGACTTTTGCTCTGGACTTTCTTCGAAATGTTGAGGCTCTTCAGTTTGGGTACTTGAGGTGGCATAACATGTATTTTTCTTCAATACCTCTTTTTTCGTTGTTATGGTAGATAGACTTTTGATTAGATTGCTCATTTGATTCGATATTTCATTGATGTTTGAAGAGAGCCTTTCTGGGTCATACATCCTGTGTTCATCGAAGTTCCTATCGCCTCCCAGATGATGTTTACCCAACAGCTAAAATCTCCAAGCTGTTGATGGTTATGGAAAAAGGCGGAGCAGACCAATACAAAGAAAAATCTATAGATGACATAGGAGATGACAATACGGCAGAAAATCTTCTGGAACTTAATTATCATGACAGTGATGAGGGTGAAAATGATATGTTGGATGATTTAATAAATAGCAAGGGTACCGAAATGTCGACCAGTAATAGCAATGCAGATAATACACTAATTAAAACAATTGCACCCAAATTAAAAAAGAAAATTATTAGGAAAGTCGTCCCGTGGACTAAAGAACAGAAAGAAGTAACATTAAAGTACTTTAAAAATCATATAAAAGTAAAGAAAGCCCCTAAAAGACTAGAGTGTGATGAGTTTAAGTAAAAGTTTAAAAAAATAATATACAACAAAGATTGGTTAAAAATCAAAATTTTTATACAAAATGCATATAAAGACAAGTAAGAAAATAATTAAAATCTGCTTTAGTATTTTTTGAGTATTTCCTTAAATGGTGGAGTTGAGTTTAATATTGTATATCATTTGGTTCCTAAGACATCCCAGGGGGTGATTTTATATGTGGTCATGTTTCATTTTTTTTATGGCTATTTATTTAAAATCCTTAGTTTAGCTTCAGGTTAGGTATGGTGGAATGAAAGACCCTCATTTAAATTACTTTATTTTCTGTTCATAATTATACCTACAATCTGATTACTGCTTATCAAATAAATTATTAAATTGTTCCTGTTTTTAAATATGTTCAGAAAAAAAAGTTTAGGTCTATTTATGCATTTTATTTTTGTATTGTTAATGTTCACAACAAGAAGTACCTATGTATATACCTAAATATATATAAATTTTGTTGCGCTATGAGAGCATTTCTATCAAATTTTTTTCCCATAGATGAATAGCCGTTCTCCCTTTCCGAAGCATGGAATTTTACTGCCTTATATATTTTTGTCCGTCAATTTTTTTTCTGTATAATTCGAAAAATTCAGAATAATTTATTACACAAATGATTCTGTTAACACAATTTTCGGTTTATCTCTAGATGCAATTATTAATTGTTTTCGGTTGCACTTGCTTCCATGCACTTACGGTCCAAATTAAGAAGTTGGTAATATTTATAGACTTTTTAATCTCCTTTGTAGAATCATATTCGTCCATTGACGACAGTAGCCTTCAAATCAAAAATTGTCGGCAGTATGTTTTAAAACATTTTATAATCCATTGATCCAGGGGTTGCATTCTGATGTAGTATTTGGTGGTAGAAATATTATTTTAATATTGGATAAAACAAGTTGTGGATGAGACGTACCATTGTCTAGAAACAAAAGAACTTTTCGATTTTCTCTCTGCATTCTTCTATCAAATTTATTTAGCCAGTCTGTCATGATTTCCCTTGTCATCCACGACTTCTTATGGCTATACCATTCGATAGGTAATTTTTCTATGTGTGAAACCTTGAAACAACGGGGTTTTTTACTTTTTCCAATTACTGAATGGCCTTTCTTTGTCCCCTATTATGTTGGTGCAAAATAGTATTGTGACTCTTTCTTTGGAAGCCTTATTTGCAGTGCATCTTTCTCCTTTTAGGTATAAGTTTTGTTGGGTAATGCTCTAAAAAATAATCCCGTCTCATCTGCGTTAAAAATGTCTCGCGGAGAGAGAGCGAGCAGTTTCTCTTTCCAGTCAGAAACCACTAATAAATCTACAGCAGCTGCTTACGCACATATGGATTTCAAGGAAATATTATGACGCTTACAAAATTTCTCGAGCCATCCGCCAGAAGCTTTCATAATATCGAGACTTAGTTCCTTTGCAACTTCTAATGCTTTTTCTTGAATAATTTTACCACAAACAAGAATATTTTTAGACCTCACTTTACAAAACCAATCGAAAACGAAAACAATTTGGTCTCATGCAGCACCCTACGTTTTCAAAAATTTTATTTTCGCTTCCAGGTTTCCGCTCTCAGAAAATTAATTAATTTAATCACATGTTTAAAAATTTTACTAGCTTGAGTTTTTCCAATTCCAAATTTTTCTGCTAACTTTCTAACACTTAACTTATGCATCTCTGCATAATGAACCATATCGACTTTTTCTTTCAAACCTAAAAACTTCCTTTTGGTGGACGCCATATTATTTACGTTGCACAACCTTCAAAACTAAAATTATTTCAGTTTTACTAATTTTACATAGGTCGATATTCAGACAAAATCTATTACGAAATTTAATCCGAAAGTAACAAAAATTAAGTTGAGTTTTTGAATATTTTGCTTCATCTGATATTTCCGTTAAAATTGTATTCTAGACAAAATACAATAACTTCATCATAAAATTTAATGTTCCTGGCATCGGCATTCGCGTCATCGGTCACACACAGGACATTAGTAAAATGTATTATTTTGCTTGCTTTGCTTACAGTTTGTTAATGTAAAGTGGAAATATCAAACTTTTATTACTTGGTGCCGCTAACGTAAACAGTTATATCAAATATCACCCATCTCATGGACATCTGTATTGATTTTAAATAATAAATCTATACTAAATTTACAATCAAGATGCAGTAGAAATAAACAAACCAAGACACGTTAAATGCTACTAGGAGCACTCCCGAATCGTAATTTACAATGTATAAATTTTGGAAATCATGATTTGGGATTTACAATGTATATGTAAATTATGATTCGGGAGTGCTCCTAGTAGAATTTAACGTGTCTTGGTTTGTTTAATTCTACTGCATCTTGATTGTAAATTTAGTATAGGTAGCTTTATTATATAACATTAGAATGTAAAATATTTGGATAAAAATTTTTATTTTTCCATTTGCTGTCCGCATTTGCACAGGCCGTTGAAGGGAGTTAAAGAGTACAAGTTCACATATCGCCGAATGATTTTTGTTTTAAAAATCGTCCGTATAGAGGAGGTGTCCGGCGAAGAAAGGTGTCCGTTAAGAGAGAGTTTACTATATAAAACTATAAATAAATGAAATATTAATACCTTCTCAATAAATAAGGATCATTTTTATATGTAGATATCACAATTGTATCAAAATTGTATAGATATCATAATTGAATATAACAAGCAATTCGAAAATTCCAACTCGTATTACAATTTCGCTACGAAGCTCAAATACCGGTAATTTAATATATTTTTTGTTTCATTTTATGTATAATGTATTTCTAAATATTAGTGCGTCCTTCAGTTTGGCAACATTGAATGGACGCAACTGTGTATGGTTGGAGGTATATACGGAGTTAACAAAGCCGCCTGTTATAAAGATGCAATAATGGTTTAAAATAAACGAAAATTCGAATATTTAAAAAATTAAAATATAATAAAACAAAGTATAGTTCCATATTAGAAATTAAATTTTAAACCAATATTCGTCGGAAAATTATCAATTTTCCTTGTATTTCCAGGAGACGCAATAAGATCGCTTTGTTATACGGACGCAGTAATGGTAACATGATGTATATATATATATACACATATATATACATATACATACACACATATATACACACATATATATATTTTTATTAATTTTTTTCCAAATGATGTTCTCAGAGTTCCACAGCAAAAACTGCAACATTCTTCTTTAGCCCTCTACTTCATTCGAAAGCTATTTTACTATGGACTGTCCAAGTTCGTCATTCATTTTTATCTACATATTTTTTTTATATTTTTTTAATTATTATATTTTTTTTTTTCTATTTTTTTTTATATATCTTTTTTATATAATTTTTCTTTCTTTTTTTTTTATTATTTTTTTTTTTTATTTTTTTATTTTTTTTTTTTATTTTTTTTTTTATTTTTATTTTATTATTTTTTTTTTATATTTCTTTTCTTTTTTTTTTCTTTTCTTTTCTTTTCTTTTTCTTTTAACATATAACAATTTACAAGAAATACTTACTCTATATTTTACAATTACAATTTAAGCTTAATATCTAAAATATGTTTATACAATAGTCGGTATACCAACTCATTATTTTCTAATGTTAATAAATAATTTAAATTAATGGGATGGTGGACATCAGTCAGAGAATACAGTGAATTTAAAAACATATTAACTTTATTAGAGATAAGAGAACAGGTCAAAATTTTGTGTTGTAGATTGCCCAACTGTCCACAAATACATTGTGGACTATCAGCTATATTAATTTTAAATAAATATGATGGAGTAAGACAGTGGTCAAATCTCATTCTGCATATGGTTCTTATCATATCTTTTGTCGACTCCATTTTAGAAAACCAAGGTTTATCCGTTATATAGTTTCTGATTGATCTGTAGTGGTTTCCTGTATTTACGTTTTCATCAATATACCTTTCTTTCCATTCTTTCTTAATCTCTTTGAATAAATTTGATTCAATATCTTTTGGCGTACAAAGATAATGGGTTAATACTCCTTGTGTCACCGCGTTTTTAGCCAATTCATCTACCATTTCATTTCCAGTTATTCCACAGTGGCTTTTAACCCATGCCAACTTAACAGACTTTCCTTGTTGCTGAAGTTCTTTAATTTTATTTATGATATATAATTCAATGTAGTTCACTTTTGATTTAGGATTTATAGCACTAATTTTACTAAGAGAACTTTTACTGTCACTAAAAATTATAAACTTTGAATGATTTATATTAGATAAATATTTTAGTGCTTCCATTATCGCTATTAATTCAGCTGTGTATATACTCATAATAGAATTTAGTTTAAACATTTTACTAATTTTATTACTGCTATCCCAATAGGCACATCCCACACCTTCAATATTTTTTGATGCATCTGTATATAGCATACAATAATCTTTGAACATTTGTGAACTGTCGGAGATAAACACTAATTTTCTTAAAGATATAGGCAACTTGCTATAGTCCCTTAAAAAGTATACCTGAACTTGTTCCATACTATTAAAGTCAATATTATAATTTGGGTTTATGTCATATTTATAAAGTTGTTTATCATATATTGTCATTTTTGAATATAAATCTACCATATTTAGAGTTTTCTTTTTTATCCAATATTTTTCTGTCAAGTCTGCTAAAAACAGTTGATGTATTTTGGAAATTAAACTTGCCTTTTTTTCATACAATCTAACTAAAAGGTTGATGCCAAGTTTTTTTCGTCTTATATCCATCGGCATTTCACAGCATTCAACTTGTAGATTATTTATCGGTGTACTTCTTAGGGCTCCTATACACAATCTAAGGGATTTATTAATGATTTTGTCTATTTTATTTAAATGACACTGTGATGCGTCACTGTATAATATTGATCCGTAGTCGAATATAGCTCTTATATTATTTTTAAATAACAACAAAGAAATATTTGGATCTGCTCCCCAACGTAAGTGTGATACGAATCGAAGAAGGTTTATTCCTTTTTCTGTTTTTTTAACTATATGGTCTATATGTTCTTTCCAGAGAAGCTGTCTATCCAGAGTAATACCCAAATATTTAACATAACTTTGTACAGGATAGGATATATTGTTTATTAAGATGTGATTGGGTATTTCTTTTCGTTTTCTTGTAAAAATACATAATTTGGTTTTGGAATCAGATATATTTAGTCCATGTAATTCACTCCATATTTTAATATGTTTGTCTCCTTCTTCAATGGATTTGACTGCATTTTCTATTTTAATGTTTTCTTGATAAATAACTATATCATCTGCAAATTGTAAAATTTTTGTTGAGTTTAAATTTTTTTCTATATCAGAAGTGTAAATTAAATATAACAAAGGGCTTAATATTCCTCCTTGAGGTAAACCACCCATCGCTAGTCTTGGACCAAATGTGTTATTATTTACCGATATATAAATTTTTCTACAGTCATACAATTTTATTATTTTTTGACAGAAGCATTCTGGCAGACCTATTTGTATCATTTTGTTATATAGTATATTTAAATTAACGTTGTCGTATGCTGCTTCAACATCTAATAAAAGAGCGATTACTGAAGAATTTTTCGTAAACGCTAAATTTATATCTGTTACCAAATGACTCACAGCTTCCACAGTAGAATGATTTTTTCGAAATCCAAATTGTGTTTGTGATAATTTATTGTTTTTTTCTAGCCAACTTTCGAGCCTAAGTTTTATCATTCTTTCCAG
This sequence comes from Diabrotica virgifera virgifera, assembly GCF_917563875.1. Taxonomy (NCBI): domain Eukaryota; kingdom Metazoa; phylum Arthropoda; class Insecta; order Coleoptera; family Chrysomelidae; genus Diabrotica; species Diabrotica virgifera. The sequence continues at coordinate 89,640,553 of NC_065447.1, read as the reverse complement.
TGTTTTTGTTATGCAGGAGCTCAATGAAATACCTCTATAAGATTCTGCTGAATCAGGATTCCGATTTGTTTTGAGAATAGGAATCACCCGGTACTCTCTCCAGTTATCTGGAATATCTTCTGATAACCATATTTGATTAAAAAAATTTAATAGTGTTTCTTTCCCTTTTTGATGTAAATTGGCCAACATAATATAATGTACATTATCTATACCTGGAGAAGTATTTTTCTTATTCTTAAGGCTTATTTCTAATTCACAGAAACTAAATGGAATTGAAAGTGGATGCATAGAGTTTTTTCTTTCCATTACATTAATTTTTGAAAATATATTATCTGGACATAATTTTCTTAAAAACTCCTCAACCCATTCTCCTTCAGTCAGTGGATTTACTTGTGGTTTAAAAATGTTTTGTAATCGTTTGGCTTGATTCCACATATCTTTAATTGGTGTATTTTTGTTTAAAGTTTTACAAAAATTTCTCCATGCATTACGCTTACTCTCTAATACAACTTTTTTGGTTTTCGCTACACATTTATTATAATTTATATAATTTTGTATATTAGACTGTAGTTTAAACTTGCGTAAAGCTAGTTTTTGTTCTTCTATTACCTTTTTACAATTGTCATTCCACCAAGTTTTTCTAAATCGTGGATTAGTCCCTGTTCTCTTCTCCGGTATACATATCTTACAATATTCGTTTAATTTATTTAAAAATTGTTGGTAATTTAAATTATTATCTATTTCCATGAAATTATCAGTGATAGAAGAGAAAAGAGACCAATCCGCTTTATTTATGTTCCATTGGAATTTTGTATTTACACATTCCGCTTTATTAACATTAATATTTGACTTAATAATAATAGCAAAATGATTTGATCCTAATGTCTCGTCCACAACATCCCAATCGAAAAAATGACTAATATTTGCTGAGCATATTGTAAGATCTATTGCAGATTTATTATTGCTATTCGGTCTACGCATCAAAGTTTCTTTACCATTATTTAAAATTACAAGATTACAGTCCTCAATAGCTTCTAACAGATTTTTTCCTATAGTATCTACAGTACTACAACCCCAAACATAATTGTGGCTATTAAAATCACCACCAATTATAAAAGGCTTCTCTAGACTATTAAAAAACTTTTTCCATTCATTTAGAGTGATTTTAAGATTTGGTTTTACGTATATTGAATAAATGTTTAACTTTTTTCCGGATTGAATTTTAATTGATATGCTATTGCACATTATGTCATTAATTTGGTGAAAAGTAGGACTGTTGTAAAATTTTATTAATTTTTTCAAAAGGATGGCTACTCCACCATATCCGTCATCTCTATCATTCCTAAAGACATTATAACCAGTAAAGTTAATAAAATTACTTTTTTTTAACCAAGTTTCTGATATTAATCCTATATCTATTTTATTGTCATACAAGAATTTTTCTAAATAACCCTTATTTGTTTTAATTGATCTCGCATTCCATTGAAGAAATGAAACGTTAGCCATCACGAGGTAATAATAATTGTGAAATATTGTTTTTTAATAATTCCAACGTTTTTTGATCTAAATTGTGATTAATTTGATTTAATGTTGCTGAAATAAAGTTTACTATTATTTCTCCTATATTATTTTGATTATCGTTTTGTGTTTGTGTTGTGTTAGAATAAATGGGATTATTAAAATTATAACAAGGCTGACTTTGTATTCTTGGTGTTTGCAAAATTTTTCTGCGTGCTTCCATTGTTTCTTTATCTACACTACTAGAATCAATACTACTTGATCTTTTTCGTTTAGATATTGTATATTTATTTGAAGTATTTTCTTGGTCTTTACTTACTGTTGAATAATATTTTTTATATTTATTATTAGCTTCATAATATGTTATATTTTCATTATTCATAACTTTTTTAATATATTCCTGTTTTTGTCTTTCTGTACAATCTGCTCCCTTGTCAGTAGCGCTGTGTTTTCCTTTGCACAATACACAAAGTAAATTATTCGGATTGGAACAATTAGATTTGTTGTGTTCTTCGCCACATCTTTCACACCTATCTTTTCCTCTACATTGGGCACTTATATGCCCAAATCTCAAACACTTTAAACATTGGATTATTCTGGGTGTATAATTTTCCACCTCGTATATCATTTTTTCTATTATTACATTTTTTGGTATAGACTGACCTTTAAAAGTGACAATTACGGTTCCTGTTTTTACATAATTAGTATTACCATTATGAATCACTTTCCGCATAATTCTTTTTACATGTAATACTTCGAATTTAATTCCAAATCTAGGTTTAATTAATGATAATAAATCATTATCTTCTATCTCTTTATCTACCAATTTTATAACACCTTTCTTTTGAGTAAAAAACGTTGGAATATATGCCTCATACTCTTTGCTTTTAAGAATTTGAGAATCAATTAATTTATTAGCACTAGCAAAATTATTTAGTTCTACCTTGATTTTATTTCTACCAACTACTGTAATTTGTGTGATATTATTTTCAATTTCAGGTACTGCACTTAAAATCAAACGGGCCGTGCCGATCCTGTGTAATCGACCAATGTTACCGTTTTTATTTTCTATGTGTACTATATAAGGTGCATTATCTCCAAATTGATATCTATGTTTTAATCTTAAATTTATTACTTTATTTAAATTTTGCTTACCTGACTTATCTGTTTGATCCAAATTTGTCAAAGTTTCATCGTTATTGCAACTAAATTTGTTACTTACCTCAATAGTACTACTTGTTTGGTTTTGTTTGTTTGTTACCTTATTATTTACTCTATTGTTATTTTTATTTAATTCCTCATATTCCATCATCCCATCTCCTTCCATTTCTGCATAAAATTTACCTTTATCTGGAGGTTCGGGTGGTATACCTTCCATATTATTTGTTTCCTGAAATTTAACTTCTAGGCGCTAAATTTCACACTTTCTTACAGATCACTGGTTTAGTACTTCTTTATACTACTCGTAATACTCAAAAAGTTAAGAAAAAACCTTAAAAATTAATAATTTTTAGGAGAACTTCTAAATAAACTGCCTTTCAATTTGACGTTTATTTGACATTGAAAATTAAAATTAAAAACATTAATTATAAAAAAGTGTTAGTTTGTCAAAGCTGTGTTATATATTTTTACCTTAAATATACAATACGTTTTAAATACTGAATTTAAGTTTTTTTTAATGTTGCGTAATATCTAATTATAAATTAATATATTAATCTTACCGCCATCTACACGATAATTGTGAAAGTATCCGAAGTAAGAAATTCATATTTTATCAATAGAACGTCAAAATGATTAGCAAAATCTTAAAAAAATCGATTATAATTTAATTACTTTTTTGCGTTGTAAATATTAAGCGATAACAATTAAATAATAAATTTAAAAATTACCAGTGAAAGTTGATTAGTAATCCGCCAGGAGCGACACCAGCGAAGCTCACAGCGTATAGCCTAATTCTTTTACAATACAGCTGTAATAATATTGTTGCTAACCAGTTAAATTTTTATGGTGTACCGAGCATTTATAAAATACTGAAATTAAAACCCAACTATAGACTCCGGTTTTCTTAACATTCTGTTTTTTTTTTTTTTTTTTGATTAATTCGCTTATGTTTAACAACTAGATTTGTTCTTTATCAATTCAGGGTGTTTCTAAATAAGTGCGACAAACTTTAAGTGGAAAGGAACAAAATGTAAAATTTTGACGCCTGTATTTTAAATGTAATCACTTTTTTCGAATCCTGAGAAAACTAATAAGTATTTTTGAAAAATTTAAACGCAGAATGGAAGATTACTTTATTGCCGAGGGAAGAAAGTCCCTTAGCATGAATAAAATGTTTTTTTTAATGACATATTTGAAACTAAAAATCACATTAAATTTTCTTAATTTTTCACCCCTGTAACTTATTAAAATAAACATAAAAGTTTTCAGGGACTTTCGGCCCTCGGTCCTAACGTAATCTTTCATTATGCGTTGAAGTTTTTCAAAAATACTTATTAGTTTTCTTAGGATTCGAAAAAAATGAATCCCGTTTATATTCTTGTTATTGCTTTTTTTTTGTATAATAAACGTTACTTACAAGGAATTACTTTTAATATTATTTTGTACAAACTTCTAACTAATAATATTTTCTTATTCGACTCAAAAAATACTATAAATTTACCCAGAATTTGTACTTTAAAATCGTAGTTTCGAAAGCGGTAGTCCGAAAGTCGGACTACGGACGTCATCAATTGCGACGTTGCCTTTTTCTCTTCATGGCTTGTAAAGTAAAGGTGGCTATGACAAGAACGAAACGGTAAGAAACATCCAGTGATGTGGGAGAGAGGGGATACGACATAAGGGATGGGATGATTTTGTATTTACCTTAGAATATAAAAAAACTTTATATTCTAAGGTATTTACTAGATGGGACCACTTGATTTGACACTTTTGTGCTACATCCAATATGGCGGCGGGCAGGTTTTTATACGTTATATATGGAATATGTTATTAATTAGTTATTAAAATGATTAATTATTTATATATTTATATAATATAATATAATTTTATAATTATATATTTGATATAGAGCAGAATATACTACCAAAGAGTTGTTCCGCCATATTGGATGGAGCGTTTTTGCGAGTGAAACTGAGCCCATTTACTTCACCGTATGCCGCATCCCCTCCCTCCCACATCACTGGAAACATCAAAAGATAAATTTGGCAGTGTTGCCATGTGATTATAATGTATTTAGGTCTTTTCACCTTCGAATAATCGGAAAGTTTATTTGACAGATTTACATCTAATCTGTGACACCCAAATATAGATAAGTTTGGTTACTTGTACATTACTGTAATTTCTTAGTTAGTCATTAAGAAACTCTTCTACTGAATAATATGGTCTTTTAGATAGATGAGCTTTGGTCATTTTACGGAACTTGATGAAAGATGTTGCAGATTTGAGTTGTAATGGTCGTATAGTTTTTTTGCGGAATATAATATAGATTTCTTTACTAACTCAGAGGACGGGATCGGTAAATAGACATCACAAGTTGAAATTCTGGTGGAGTAGTCATGATGAGGCCTTGCTGGAAAGACATGCATGTGTCATGTGTTTACGAATTAAGCAAACAGTTTCTAAAATATATAAAGATCGAAGGGTTAAAATTCCGTGATCTTTGAAGTAACTTCTGCAATGTGTTGTTCTTCTGAGGCCAAACAGATACCTTATTGCTCTTTTTTGTAATTTAAAAATAACATCTATATAATTGGGCAGCTGTACTAGAACCCCAAAAAGGAAGACCATATCGAAGATGAGACTCGAACAAGGAAAAATATGTTAGTTTAGAAGATGCTAAATTGAGTTCTTTCGAAACAGATCTTATAGCATAGCAGGCTGAGGCGAGTTTCTTACTTAACAAATCGATATGAAGGGACCATTTGAGGTTGCTGTCTAAAAAAATACCAAGAAATTTTACAGAATCAACGGTAGAGATCTGGCTGTTATTAACAAGCAGGGGTTGAAGAGCACTTTTATAGGATAATGCTACTGTCTTATCCACCTTAAAAGAGAGTAAATTAGAGTCGGACCAGGTTTTTATCGTAAGCAAATCAGAAGTTATAATTGCATGAAGAGATGCAATAGTTGAGTTGCTTTAAGTGATACTGGTATCATCAGCAAAAATAAAAATGTTTCCATCGATTTTTAAATTAGTGATGTCATTTATAACGATAAGGAACAGTAGAGGACCCAACACTGAACCTTGTGGTACTCCATATACAATGTTTTTGAGACTAGAGTCAGTACCATTTTCTCTAACTAGTTGTTTCCTATTATTCAAGTAAGATTGGAACCAATTCGAAGAAATACCTCGAATTCCATAGAAATTTAGTTTTTTAATCAAAATGTCGTGATTTACACAATCAAAAGCTTTGGCATAGTCACAGAGAAAACAGTGGCAGTATAAAGATTATTGTTTAGTGCTTCAGAAAACAGAAAACATGGTATATTTATTAGTTAAAAAGCCGAACTGATTTTGGGATAAGATGTTGTTATAAATGAGAAAGGACGTAAGTCGGGTTTTTATGAGTCTCTCAGTAATTTTGGAGAGTACCGGTAATAAGGCAATAGGTCTATAGTTGCAAGTATTAGATTTTTCACCACCCTTATGAAGAGGAATAATAATGGCTATCTTTAGGCACTCTGGGAATTTGCCTCTTTCAAAGGAATCATTAATTATTAGTGAGACGAGGATTTCCAACACATTTTCTGTGAGATTTGGGAAGATTTTTATGAATAGTCCATCAGTACTACAGGATGATTTGCTTTTGATATTGATCGTTTATATCAGTTCAGATTTATCGATTGGTCTTATAAAGAATGAATTCGAGAACACTCCTGAATTAGGGAGATAGGAAATGGGATCTTTTTGCGGCAAAATAGTAGAAGTTATATTTTTACTCACATTAACGAAGTATTCGTTTAGATGTTCAGAGTCTGGAAGGGCAAATGATTGAACTGCGTGAGTTCTATTTCGAAGATCGTTTATTATGGACCAAGTTTCTTTTGCAACACTTTTAGAGCTTCCCAGACGATTTTGATGGTAGGCTTTTTTAGCTGATTTGATGAGTTTTAGATAGGTTACCCTGTACTTGGTGATATATTGAGTGACAGAGACATTGGTAGCAAATTTCTTGATATACAATAGTGAGCGCATATTTTTGGCTGATATGCGGATACCTTTGGTAGCCCAGGGTTTGTGATGTTTTGGCTTAATTGAAATTAAAGGAAATGCCTTATTGAAGATAGAGACAAGCTTTTCTAAAAAATTGTTGAAATTATAGTCCACGTCCGCAGAAGAAAAATGCCACTCGCGGAAGTTAAGCATAAATTTTGAAATTTATGAAAACTCCGAGCGGAAAAAATCTTACCTAAACGTCGGGTTTTCGAGGAGGGTTTGCTGAAGATGTTAAACTTCGTAAATACTGCTTCATGATCTGATAATCCCGCATTAATAATTGTAGAGCAGACATCAAGGGGTGAGAAATCTTAGACAATATAGTAAATTATGGTAGATGAAGTTTTTGTAATACTTGTAGGAGAACTACCGTGCATTGAGAGACCATACGATTCCAATATGTTGACCAAGGACATTTGGGTAGCACAAGCAGCATCATAATTAATGTTGAAGTCCCCGCATGGCATTTTTCTGCTTTTATGAGGCAAGTCATCTAACAAATTTAGCAGGTTCTGAAAAAATAATTCCACAGGAGAGTCAGGTGATCTATAGATGCAAATAATGTAAAGAAAGATTAAGATTTTTATTATAAACTAAGGAAAACTCAAAGAAGGCTTCATTCCACAGAATGTCATATTTTGTTATCAGAGAAAAATCATTATTTCTAGAAAGAACTAGGGTGCCTCCATGAGCTGATCTTGGACGATCATACCTAGCAATTGTGGTATATTTTTCTACAAAAAAAAAGGCTCGTTGACTTCAAGCCAGTGCTCTGTAACCGCAACTATCGGGGAAATCCTAATTCCTCTAAAAACAAAAATAATTCGTCAGTTTTATTTCTTATAGAACGAATATTAATCAGAACCATACTAAAGTTGTCATCACTAAAATTATTCGAGGTTTCTAATTCCTCAGAACACGTCGTATTATTTAAAAATTTCGTCTTAGAAAGCTAGTGGAATAATAATTTCAGTGACATTCCCTTGATTTTTGTAGATGTATATGATTCTTTCTGAACTTAGAAAGGACCTAAAAGCAGCAAGATCAGCTTCCACCTCAGCTGGACCAATTCCATAGGCATCATCAAATTCTAGAAGAATTTTTCTTAGTTCTTCAGTCTTGGTAGGTAGTCCTTCGGAAGCCAAAAATAGTTTTACACTAGTATTGGTATATCCATCATAAAATACTGAGGCAGGCTGGTCGTGTAGAAAAGCAAGATGTAGCTTAATTGCTTTTAAGATATCCGGTTCCCCTAATCTTGCCAGAAGATATCGACTGTTTGAGTTATTGGTTAATCTAACTCTTGGTGGTATTAAAGGATCCAAATTTATGGATGGTTCCAAAGTAGCTTTCTTAATGAAATTAATTTGGAAACGGAACGGATCTTTAGATTTGCAAATTGTGATGACCTGCTTGTCAGTAAGTATATTTGTGTTTTCAACTTCATTTTTGTTTTTACTTGGAATGGTAATTGGATTTTCCAAGCTAACTGGGCTTCTGATGTGCCTCGGTTTCATATTTGCCTCAGATGAAGTTGTTGGTTCGGAGCATGAGGGTTCTGTATACCATTTAATGTGTACACCAGGTGGCCAAATTTGCTTATTAAATAATAAGTCAATAGATGTTTTAGACTTAATACCTATTTTGAGTGAGGACCCAGTTGCTGTGTTGGCATCTTTAAGAAGGGCATAACATCTTATATATTCCTTGATACCTAGCTTCTCTTTAATGTAGTGAACTACTTGAATAGAAGTGTCAATTGGGGTTAAGTTGCTAATAACGACAAAGTGACATTTATCTTCTGCACTTTTTGATTTTTTGACTGGACTAGCTTCGAAATGTTGAGTGTCTTCAGTTTGATTACTGGAAGTGGCATACACTATGTTTCTCTTCGATACATCTTTCTTCGTTGGTATAGCAGGTAGTTTGTTTGAAAGATTACTCATTTGATTAAATATTTCACTTATGTTAAAGAGAGCCTTTCTAATCCCGATTTTATCTCAGATGAATTTGAATCTTGGACTTGCACCTTAATTGTGTCATTGGAAGAGCCGAAAAAAACGACGATATATTGAAGATATCTTATTTCATCTGCCTTACCGATTTTAAAAGATATTCAGGATTTAGCAGGTTATTTAATTTATGGATCTCGTCGTTGATTGAAATATTACACTGTAATATAGTCTAATTTGTTGTCATTTTTGGTTAATAAATGTCTCATAGGTCTCGATGAAAATTGGCAAATATCAGTGAGATTTTTTGTAACTTGAATTAAGGCGTCAAAATTCTCTTGTGGTATTTGATTTTTTGATAGATTGTTGATTTTTTCATTTAAATATCTGAGACTAGGCGAATCACACAATGTACAAAAGAATCTTAAATGAGAATTTTTTGGGTCCAGTAGAGTTTTTGCCGTTGTTTTTTTTTGAGACCAGAACATTTGATGCAAAAATACCGTTTACAATCTCGCAACGTATCTGATATTTTTTGTTTTCAGAAAATTCAGCTAAGCAAATTTCATAATTATTGTGTAGTAGGGGAGGAAAGTATGCTAAATTTGCAATTACTCGAGCGTTATGGGGACCTATTGGGTTGTGAAGATTAGGTCCTAAAACCAAAAAAAGTTAAGTAAAGTTCCATTTAAGTGGGGACTTTCCATTTTTTAATTTAATTTTCTATTTCCAGCAATCTTTTTTCCGATCTATCCATAATTCCAAAAAAATGTCTCGAATAAAAGTTACTTATTTTTATGTAAGGAATCCAAATCTGCAATAAAAATGGGGGCTCCTATTTAAGATTTTAAAGTAAAACCTCCGACCCCACTTCCGTGGGGGTCGTGTTTGGTGTCATTCGACAGATTTTTCAAAAATATTAAATACGTGTATTTTACAGTTTTTCGATCTGATGTTCATTTCGCGAAATATCGCAGGGTTCCTATTTCAAATTTTAAATTTACCTTCCACCCCTCTGCGTGAGGGGTCATGTTTGCGGTATCTTTCGATAGATTTTTGAATAATATTGAAAACGTATTGTTTTGTGTTTCGATCTGATGTTTATTTCTCGAAATATTGGCTTTTTGCTTGTGAAACTGTGTGACTCACCAATTTCCTTACGCCCGCTCAAACCGTTAATGACAGTTTTACATTATGCTATTTTCATGCTAGGCAAGAGCCATGCAAGACAGATCACGCCACTGCGCATGCCCACGCGCTATTTCCATGCAATTCCTGTGCTAGACGAAAAATTAAAACATGTTCTATTTTTCATGCTATTTTGGTGCAAGTTGTTGTCAAAATTCATGTTGCCAACCTAACAAAATTTATTACAGTTACAGACAGTAAAAGAAAAACATAACCTTATCTTTACTTTATCTTTTTTCTGAATTAAGTGGATTAATCTTTTCCAGGAGCTTAAGGAAAGTGCACTCGTCCATTCTAAGAAAGTTTTTAAAAGTTTACAGGTTGCTAGCATCCAAGAACTCGGGTCAACCTCAAATTTCTCAGTCCTGCATTCAACCAAGGTTTGACACAGTATTTTCGAGGTTTTCTGTTCTTTTTATTTGTCATCATTGTTGCTACAACAGCAACATTTAGTAACAACAATGTTTTCTTTACTTCTGTTGACATCCTTTACCTTTGTATTTTTATAAATAGTATAATAATTATATTGTTTATTTAAGTTTACATAGTATTTATATACAATAAAATAACCTCAAATATTGAAATATTTATTCTGTTGGCAACAATAATATAAAAGTCGTATCTAAAATTGCACAGAAATAGCTCCGATGTAAAAAGGCTGGCTAGGCAAGAGATGTGCCATGCAAGACGGACTTGCATAGCATGGGACTTGCATAGCCTTGATGTAAAGTCCGCTTTAGATTTTTGAAATATACACTGCTCTGCATGTACTTATATAACTTACCTTATCTATTAATCCTCGGCTAGGCACATCTCTTGCCTAGCCTGACCTTTTTGCATCAGAGCTATTTCTGTGCAATTTTAGACACCACTTTCCTTGTTGCCAACATATAAAACAACATTTGTTTCTTTGTTTCCGCTACGGAGGTTGGCAATCAGCATAGCTATTTTAATTTTTGAGGCAGTAGCTTTAATAGTTGTTACGATAGAACCGCGCCGATGCCATGCCTCTGATTAGAATGAATCTTATATCGGCAGTCTAGTAGCAACACGTGCCAGAGGGTTTTGGCAACACTGATCTGCATAAGAGAACACAAAAACTTGGCACAGAAACCTGCCTGATTGAATTAGAAAGTGAGGAAGAAAAAGTATAGTCATACTACGAAATAAAAACAAACTCAAAGACGTAAAACATGAGAAAAGATGGATTACAGAAGACCTCATAAAAAGAGAGCAACAGAAAGGGAAAACCTTTAAGAGATATAGGACGAGAGATGAGAGAAAAGAGGAAAAACGTGAAAATGGGATATAATAAAATTACAGTAGAAGGAAAGAAATGGAAATTGAGCCAGAAAGAAGAAAAAGTAATGGAAATAGCGACTCCAAAAAAACTAACATAGACACACGGAAGAAACGAAGTAGGGATCATGCGAGGAACAGGGAAAGAAGATATTGTAAGTAAACAGAACACTAACAAAAAATGCATAGGTTTAAGTAGTGATAAGAGTAGAAATATGAACATAAATAATATTAATTATTGCAATAGTCATATAATTGGTGGCGGGAATAATAATTTTAGGAATAGTATTAAAAATAAAAAGAAAACATAAAATAATGAAAATATGCCCCTGGAATATAAGAACAATGTTAACTGCAGGTAAAATGGATGAGATAGCAGGAGAATTGAAAAGATGCGGAACAAACGTAGCTGCCATACAAGAGAACAGATGGAAAGGAATCGGCGAATTAGAAAATAAAAATCTCAGCCTCAGATATTCAGGGAGCGAAGGACAAGAGCAATAGAATTTATGATACTCGAAGATTTAAGGCAAAAAATACTATAATTTCGACCGATAAGCAACAGACTTGCATACGTGCGAATAGAAGCAAAACCAAGCAATCTGTTACTACTAAACGTATATGCGGCTACAGACTACAGAAAATGCGAACAAAGAAGAAAGAGAAAAATGGTCCGATGCTATAGAGGAAGAAATAGAAAAGGTACCCAAAGATCATAATACTGGGAGACTTCAATGCCCAAATAGGGAAAGAACAACACACTGAAATTGTAGCAGGAAGATACACAATACATAAAAGGAAAAATGACAATGGGCACCGATTATGCAACCTAGCAACAAGAACAGATATGGTCATAAGCAGTACAATGTTCCCACATCCTGATAAACACAAAATATCATGGATATCACCAGATCAACAAACTAAATCTCAGATAGACCATATTTTGATAAACAGGCGGAGACAGTCATCAATTAAGGACGTAAGATCCTACAGAGGAGCCTGTGCTGATTCAGATCAATTCATGGTAATATAAAAAAAATAGAAGGAGCAAAAATAAAAGCAAACAAACCAAATAGGACACTGAAGAACTAACAAAAGAGCAAGTAATAAGGAAATATCAGGAAGAACTGGAAAAATATCTAACAATGGATGACAATCAAGAATGTGTTGATGTGAAACGGGAGTTTCATGTGAAAAAGGAGTGCATAAAAGACGCCTTACAGGAAGCAGCAGAAAAACAATTAGCAAAAAGAAGAAGGAGAAGAAAAGAGAATGGTACAATATCGAATGTCAAAAAATTATGAAAAGAAAAGTGGAAGCGAGATTAAAATGGATAAGAACGAACACGGCAGAAGACAGAGAACACTACTAATTACTGAAAAATGAGGGCAAAAAAATAAACAGAAAACCAAAACGACAATGGATTGAATGGATAGATCTAAAGATACACAAATTCAAAAAATTCTATAATAAAATAAAAGAAAACAATAGAACATTCAAAGGTAAACCAAAAGGACTAAAAAAACAAACAAGGTCAAATTGTAGAGGACGAGAAAGAATATATTGTAACGAACTATGGACAAATATTCATTTTAAAGAATTAGGTACTAATTGAACCAGTTGTAAATGATGAAATGGAAGAAGAGAACCAAGAAAAAACAATCACACAGGAACCATCATTACAAGATGTTATAATGAAGGGGAATAATGGAAAGGCACCTGGAAAGGACGGAATAAATATCTAGAACTAACAAAATACGGAGAGGACATATTGCATAAAAAATAAATGAATTGATTAAGAAAATATGGAAAGAGGAGACAATGCTGCTGAACGAGTGGGAAATTGGACAGATTATAACGATCCATAAAAAAGGAGACCAGCATGAGTGTAAGAACTACAGAGGTATTACACTGTTAAACGTTGCCTATAAAATATTATGGTCAATAATACAAAAGAGATTAACGGATGAAACAAAAAATATCATAGGATAGTACCAATGCGGTTTTATAAAAGGCAGATCAACAACATATGCAATACATAATACCATTAAACAAATCATGGAAAAATCACGCGAACATCGTTAATTGAAGTAGAGGAGGACCTAAGAGAGGCAGGAATTACAAAATGGAAAGAGAAGGCAATAGACCGGAAGAAATGGAGACATATAGTGAACAAATACAATGATCATGGGGACTGATCCACCCCGTAAAATTGGATCTAGGAAACGAAAGCGACGAAGTAGTGTTTACTACTTCCTCTCTCGATAGGCCAAATTCATTTTTGTCCATAATTTTTACGCAATCTGCAATTTTTTTTCCTCAAGAGACGACAAGTATGACTTAACTCCTCCACCACCGATACCTTCTTTTGAATTCAGTCCAGTCCCACTCGTCATGATACTATTAATAACAAGATAGTATTTTCCCGTAGCGCAAATACGTTCGAGTTCGCGCATCGCATGACGTAACTGGAGACCGGAATTTGAATTATTGTTGTTAGCTTATAGTCCAGGCTGTATCGTCGCTCCCGTTAGGTAACATATTCCGATTCGATTTTGTTGCACAAACTCACTTAAAAAGAGTTCCTTATAACAAATACACAGAGTGCCGGGAGGTGCCGCTATCGAAAAATTGTTTAAACAATTTTTTTAAACAAATTCAAAAAATCAATTTTTTCACTTTGTATAATTTTTTTAGATTCTTTGGGTCATTATGAGCCAAAAATGTCTCCTGTAATTTTTCTCTAAAATTGACTGTTGTTGAGTTATACTCGATTTAAAATTTGAAAAACGCGAAAATGGCCATTTTCAAGGTTTAAGAAATCGGTTAAAAATTACTATTATGAAAGTCAAAAGTGACTGAATCAAAGTCGAATGCCCCCCTACAGGATCATGAAGAAATTTTGTCATTGTTTTATTACTGAACTATTATTTTTAATTGTTATCCATGAGCGCTAAGTGAGGCGACTGTCAATGTGAGTGCAAGTAAGATGCACCATTAGATGGCCGAAATGGTGCATCTCTTTCGCACTCACTTTTGACAACCGCCTGTACCCATATAGCACACAACGTCCGATGGACGTCCATATAACGTACATTTAAAGTCCAAACGTCCATGGACCAAAACTGGACGTACTATGTACGTCCATTACGCGACGTCCATTGGACGTTTGATTTCAACGTACATTGGACATCCATTTGTGGTCCATGGAGATTTTACACAAAATGCGACTATTATTATGAGTAATTATATATAGCTTCTTGTTTTAATCAAAGCAATATTATTAGTAGAATACAAGAAGCTTCTAATAAATGTAGTCACATATTTTTTCATCATCGAATTAAAACACTGAACCACTAAAATTATTTTAATTAAACCTATATAATATTAGATGATGATAAAACGATGGTAAACTTTTTCAGAATAATGGAGCTACATCGCGCATCGGTAATTATAGAACTTACAATAATAATTAGACACTACCAATTTAAATCTAAAATGTGCATTTTGTAACTCTTAAAGGATATCGCACACATTTTATGGAAAATATAATGTCATTCAAATTCAATAAAATTTATACGAATAGATTCGTTTTAAATTAACGATCAAATCTTATCATTGCGCCAACTCTTAATTATGATTACTTACGGCGCAAATTGCAATTAAAGTTTATCAAAATCATATTTTGGGAGTTCATAAAAATGTCAGATACAATCACTATTACTCAGGGTGCTATTCAAAGCAGCTTAAACCCAGCGGGTCCTAAAAGCGGAATAGTGAAACTATTTATACTTTCCTACTTCTCACCAAATATTTAATTATTAAATAGACGTTCGTTAAAAATTATCAATGGTGAGTGGTTCGCCTGTTTAAATGTTGTGGAATACTAATCAATTTTTTATTATTTATGTATGGTAAGTATACATAAAATCTGTAACTAATTTCGATTAAATAATGCATTCATTAGTGAGTGGTTCGTCTGTGTAAATGTTGTGCAATACTAATCATTTTTTATTATTTATGTATGGTAAGTATACATAAAATCTGTAACTAATTTCGATTAAATAATGCATTTCATTTCCCCACCACCATTGAGGTAAAATGCAAGGCGCGTTTTTTTTTGCATGGTTTCCCCATTAGGCCTAATCTATGTTGTCATTAATTATTAAAAATATATATAAAAAAATTGAAAACCAAGTTGTGGTATTCAAAAAGTCAACAATTACTGATTCAAATGCACGTCTCTATTAGGAGCGTCTAAGACAGAATGTAATACCTGTGTTGATGGATACCTTACATTTGCGTCATGCCTTGCATACCCTAGATACCATAATACACTTGCAACATGAGCACAGCATCCAACAGTTCGTGCACCAGTTTTGCAAGTGCAGTAGTAGCCGTCGATTGGTATATTGTCACCGTCATTTTCTAGATGGAGTGGTTGAAAGCTATCCATAATTGATGTTTAGTCGCCTGACGAAATCTAGAGTAAACACGAGCTCTAAGAAGACCCTGTTCTTCTAAAAGTGCTTGAAATGTAAAATGTTCAATGTTTTCTCTCTGTAATTTATCTTGAATATAACTGGGTGCAAGTTTTACTTGGTAGATTCCAAAAGTCAAATCTCTAATCTGTTGTAACGACAAAATGGGAAATTCTGGTAAAATAAGTTCATCTAAATTCACCCATGCATCGTCTTGAATACGCTGTAAGTCCAAACGGTCAACTTCAACACGAGCTTTTACGACATTTTCATATGCAGCCAATTCCTGCATTGTTTCTGCCAATTCTGCAGTTGCACCTTGCATTTTAATAGGTGGAAAATATTTATTAATTAAACTGCACCCAATTTTTAAAAACATTCTAATATTAGGCACATGATGGACCGGTATTAATCCACAAAACAATTTAAGAATACTTTTTAAATGTCCATTCCGAGCTTCAACTATCCATCTTGTTTTAGTAATTAATCGCGCTTTATTAGCATCTTCAGTAGACAACTGTCTTTGTCCTCTTGGTAGAAGTGGTAGCATATGACATTCTAGGCCTAAATAATTTAATAAATGAATAGAATCACTATAGCCTCTGTCTACAATTACAATATCATTTGGTTGCAGCCAGTTACGCAAGTTATTTACTTCGTCTTGTTCCTCATCTTCAAGGTGATGTTGTAAAATTGCAGCATCGTTATTTCTTGAATCAGAAAAATAGGGGCCTTGTACGTCTAAAATATATCCGTCAGGTCCGACTATTAAAACAGGTTTGATTAAATGATAACCCTTATGTAGACAGTAAGTTTGGCGAAGACTTCGAAAATTAGACGATTTGGGAATTTTGAGATAGGTTCCATCTATGTAAATAATGGCTTGAGGATTGTCAGGATTCGGATTGTACAAAGAGTTAGCAAAATCTGTAACATGGGTTCTAATAAATTCTTGGCGACCAATTGCTTCTAAACCCAGATTTTCTCTAACAAATCGTTGACAAAGACTTGTACGTACTGCAGTTATTGTCAGACTAACGTTGGATCTGCTAGAATATGAGCACAAAATTTTCAATAAATCGTCACTTAAATTGTATTTTAATTTCATAAGAAATGTAATTAAATCCTTTTTAGTAATAACTCTAGTTCTATCATAAACTATGACCTCATCGCAATAAGTATAAAGATCTTGAAAATTATTTTTGCTTAAGTTTGTCAATGCTCTGAAGTCGTCCTCTTGAATACCCGTGTCTGTCTCGAAACGATTAGTAGTATTTTCAATTGCTGTCAGAAGTAACGCTTGAAACCACTCTGAAACTTCTTTCGGACTTAAGTTAACATTACGCATATTACCACGCAAATTCTCTATTATATTATGATCTAGCATACTGTCATCATTTATGTGATCACTGCAACATAAAGCACCCTTTCCTACAAAAATCTCTCGTCTCATGTATATATCTACTCTAGCTTCTAATGACAAACGTTCAAGATTTCTAGCTCTATCACATACAAAACATAAATTATTTCTTTGTAATACACACTTGAATCTACAAGCATTCACATTATCATCATTACCTTGTTCAATTTCTTCAATGATGTATCTGTAGCAGTTTATGTGAATCACAATCCCAATATCAAAATTGGCTTCCGGTAGATTGTTGTTCATGCGGCGACCCAATGCAATCCCCTGAAATATTGGTGGAAGATTATCTAAGTTCTCAACTCGACGAAAACCTCTAGCACGAACTCGAACATCACAAATATAACACTGCATTTTCACTAATTAAAATAGTTAATAGTAGAACAACAGTTCGACAAAAACTAACCATTTGGCGGAACGTAACGACCCTTTATAATAATTACTAGTTTACAATAATTACCAGATAAAGTTGACTAGTGACAAAAACTTTTGATTCTTTCTAAAGCAAACGAATTGCCTAATTTTCTTTTAATTGATCGATAATGTTAAAACACAGTAGAATGCAATTTAAGTCGTAATTCAATAGTGTTAATTAAATAAAATTCTGTTAAATTCTCATTAGTGCGTTAAATACCCTTGTTTTACGGTGCGTCACTGGAAGTGCGTTGTCATTTATGATTTACAAGGTAAGAGGCTTAATAATCTTAGAAGATTTATGAACTCCCGATAATTTGGATATCTTAAAATATTTTTTCTCTCTCTAACTTATGTACCTGCCCATTTGATTTCAGATTAATTTATATCAATTCCTGCTCTTATTACGAAAATTCAGAGTTGGCGCAATGATAATAAGTGACCGTTACATTGAAACGAATCTATTCATGTAAGTTTTATTGAATTTGAGTGATATTATATTTTCCATAAGATGTGTGCGATGTCCTTTCCCGCCAAACTAAATGAGAATCTTCTTGACAACGTTGTCGGTCTTCACGCTATCGGTCGTAAAAGGTAGTACTAGGCAAGTACTTTTAGGGGATTATCGGTGTTAATTGTTGTGGAATACTGAAGAAAGATTTATTTATGATAATTCACAGAATGGCAAACCCGCTTGCAATATACAACCGTACTGACTCTCAAGTTCTAAGAAATAATGTTTGGAAGAAACAGAACAGAAATAAACCTCTTTTAATGTGCATGCATTATAGGACGCCATTATCTGAATTTTGTCTTTATTACATACAATACAATACTGTTTATCTTTGTACTGTGTATACTGTTATTTGATATGAAAATTAAATTTTGATAATTATAAGCAGTATTCAATTTAATATAAAATATTTTCAATTTTCTCAACCACGGGCATATAAATTTAGAACAACCTGTATACAACAAATTGTTATATTTAATTTTAAGAAGTGATTAGAAAAAGCTTACGGAACTCGGGACAATGCGCCGAGAATAAACAAAGTGAATGGCGCGTACCATTATCGTTGTTCGCGGAAGGTTTGATCATTAGCCTATGCTAAATAAGACTCAGTTGAAAGAGATAATAGGTCATTATCGTTGTTCGCGGAAGGTTCGATCATTAGCCTATGCTAAATAAGACTCAGTTGAAGTAGATAATAGGTCATTAAATTTTGTAAATAGTAGAAAGTAATTTTAGAATGGGAATTAACTATTTTTTTTTAAATCCATTAAGCATATTTAGAAAGATTAAAAATTGGTTTTGAGGAAGACTGCGAATGAGAGTTGGTGGTGGAAGGTTGATTTGTGAATTTGGAAGGGATATTTAGAAAGTAGGGGAATGGATGAAAAAGATAGATGAGAATGTTTTGAGCTGTCGAGAAGTGAAGTCCAGCAGTAGACGGTAGTGTACGGAGAGTGAGAAAGCCGGTGTAGTTCCGTGAGTGTGGAGTATCTATCGTGGAACGAGAGGTAGGCCAGGTTGAGAGTAAAAGAACCTCCTTGAGCCAAGAGTGTCCCGGTAGCTGATTGCAGTTTCGAAAAAGGTAGAACGCAGCATCACGACAGAAGCAGGAACGAGAGCTATACGAGCTAGTTTCAAAGGAGAACATTACTGGAAGCCAGGACGAGGTTTTGATCGCAGCCAAGGATAGCAGGAAACGGGTCTTGTGTGAAGACATTCTCAGTTCACCAGAAAAAAGTCAGTTTCATTTGTTCGGACATGAATGTATGGGTTTTTCGTATTAAATACCACATTTAAAATTGAAGAACATAATCAATAATATCAGAAAAGCTTCATCAAACTTAAATAGAATTGTTGCTAATAAATCATAATAGTTAAATGTTAATAAAAACTTTCAATTGGAAACCAAAAGGAACCAAAGGGACTATACAAGACGAGATTTTAATCCCAGAAGGGAAAACGAAAATAGAGACAACGGAAGAGGAAATTATGAACAAAGAAATAGGCAATGGAATGAGGACAGAAATCGAGAATACCAGAATAGAAACACCACACTCGCAAATCAAGAAAACAGAAATAATGGTAGACAAAATGAACAGGGATATCGAGAAAACCGAAACCGATCCGACAGACCAAGAGAAAATAGAAGAGAAGTAAATAATACCCAGACAGATGAATATGACGGAGAGAGACATTATGACGAAAATATAAACAACGATGAGCAACCGGCGTCTTTTCACGACGGCGCTCACTAAAAACCAAAAATCAAACAGGAATTTTTTGTAACCCCAAGGAGTTTATTAAATTGGCAAGAAACAACGAAAAGAAAAATGGAGTTAATTTAAAATTTGTGGATGGATTTATCAACGAGAAACCAATTAAAATTATGATAGACACTGGATCTGAAATAACATTGGTCAACAGAAAACTAATAGAAGAAGTTAACTTAACAAATTTAATTTACAAAATACCTAGGGTAAATTTAGTGGGCGTAAACAAACGGACATTGGCAACTATAAATGAAGGCATACGAGTAATGGTACGACTGGGTAAGAAGATGTATGCACTACAATGTGTAATAATGCCAAACATGTCACATGACATGATAGTAGGAGTTGACGAATTGGCAGAAAAACATGTAGTGATAGATTTTAAAAATAATACGATGAATCTAACAGAAGAAAAAGAAGAAGAACAGGACAAGGAACAGGAGAAACAAAATACGGACGAATCAGGTAAAGAACAAACAGTGGAAATGAATTTGGCAACGAAGCAAGGACAAAGAAGAAAAGGGAGAAAAAGTCAGAAAAAGACAAAAGAAAATGAAACCTGTGGCTCCTCAAAAGAAGAGTTGAGCCCAGAAGAAGAAAAATTGAGAGTATCAAAAGCAAAAGAAAACTGGGATTCCTCAAAAGAAGAGATGAGCTCAGGAGAAGAAGAAATAAAGCTAACAAATGAAAGCGAAAAAGATATGATCGAAACAGTGGCATTTGAAGAGGAGGCATATGAAAACGAGGATGCAGAATACACGGTAAAAGTATGTGAAAAATCTGAGGAAAAAGACAGAAGATTGATATGGGAAAAAGGGAAAGACAACATAATAGCCGACACTCTAACACAGGATGAGGACACTGAAAATAAGGAAACAATTACTCTACAGGTGGGACTAATTAGAGTAATACAAGAAGAAGGGGTATAAGACGTAGATTAAAGTAAGGAAATATACAGGGAGTTGGTTTTGCCTCGAGAAAATTTATTTAAAAATGCAGATAAATTTTATCGAATACAAGGCGGGGATTTGTTATATTTCTATTTGATATGAAAATTAAATTTTGATAATTATAAGCAGTATTCAATTTAATATAAAATATTTTCAATTTTCTCAACCACGGGCATATAAATTTAGAACAACCTGTATACAACAAATTGTTATATTTAATTTTAAGAAGTGATTAGAAAAAGCTTACGGAACTCGGGACAATGCGCCGAGAATAAACAAAGTGAATGGCGCGTACCATTATCGTTGTTCGCGGAAGGTTCGATCATTAGCCTATGCTAAATAAGACTCAGTTGAAAGAGATAATAGGTCATTATCGTTGTTCGCGGAAGGTTCGATCATTAGCCTATGCTAAATAAGACTCAGTTGAAGTAGATAATAGGTCATTAAATTTTGTAAATAGTAGAAAGTAATTTTAGAATGGGAATTAACTATTTTTTTTTAAATCCATTAAGCATATTTAGAAAGATTAAAAATTGGTTTTGAGGAAGACTGCGAATGAGAGTTGGTGGTGGAAGGTTGATTTGTGAATTTGGAAGGGATATTTAGAAAGTAGGGGAATGGATGAAAAAGATAGATGAGAATGTTTGGAGCTGTCGAGAAGTGAAGTCCAGCAGTAGACGGTAGTGTACGGAGAGTGAGAAAGCCGGTATAGTTCCGTGAGTGTGGAGTATCTATCGTGGAACGAGAGGTAGGCCAGGTTGAGAGTAAAAGAACCTCCTTGAGCCAAGAGTGTCCCGGTAGCTGATTGCAGTTTCGAAAAAGGTAGAACACAGCATCACGACAGAAGCAGGAACGAGAGCTATACGAGCTAGTTTCAAAGAAGAACATTACTGGAAGCCAGGACGAGGTTTTGATCGCAGCCAAGGATAGCAGGAAACGGGTCTTGTGTGAAGACATTCTCAGTTCACCAGAAAAAGGTCAGTCTCATTTGTTTGGACATGAATGTATGGGTTTTTCGTATTAAATACCACATTTAAAATTGAAGAACATAATCAATAATATCAGAAAAGCTTCATCAAACTTAAATAGAATTGTTGCTAATAAATCATAATAGTTAAATGTTAATAAAAACTTTCAATTGGAAACCAAAAGGAAATAAGATTCCGATGTGTAAATGTTATGTTTAAGAATAATAAGATATAGCAAATATTACGCAGTGATTAGGGATGGACACAAGCTCGAGCTTAGCTCGGCTCGGCTCGAGGCTCGGCTCGTTTGACGAGCCGAGCTTCGAGCTCAAGCCTGTTTGTTTCTTGCGAGCCGAGCTTCGAGCCGAGCCAAATTTTTTTCGAGCCGAGCCGAGCTGAATTGGAAACGAGCCGAGCTTTCCTTAACGAGCTTGTCAATATTTTAGCTAATACTCTAATATTTTTTCTATTTATTTTTGATACCACTGATACTTTTGTTTGAGAATAAGTAATTTAGACGACAAATATGTATTTGCAATATACAGTGTGTCCGTAATGTATTAAATAAATGGGATATTTCCTAAACTAAAAGTCTTTTGAAAAAAATCTAAAACACGTCGATTTTTAATTTTAATGATCTACATTTTACAACCAAATTTAATTACACAGAGTGATACACATAAAGGTGATGACGCCATCGGATTTTTTGTAAATATAACAGCTTCATACACAATACCTGCAAAAGGTAAATATGTGGGCTAACAATTATCGGACCCTACTTTTCAAAGGTAATTGAAACGAGTCGCATAACATCAGTCTTTAACGGGGTATCTCGCACCTACTTTAATTTATTTATTTCCCAGTAGAATTAATCCTGGAGGTTTTGATGAAAGTTTATGGTTTCAATAGGATATTGCGCCTCCGCATTATGCTGTAGATGTTCCAAGGTACGTAGACGAAATTTTTCCGAACAGGTGGATTGGAAGACGTGGGAGTGTGAAAATTTAAGATAAAGTCATGTATCAATTACTGGATTACTTTCAAATTCTTAGATTAATAATTTGAAATCAATAAAATTTATTTTCATAGCGCATATCTTTGAAATTCTGTCCGTTAGACCCCAAGTATCATACCTTTTTAACATCAGCTCATTTTTTCGATCTAAAAATGTCACAACGTAGGTACAGAGTGTATATTTACCTCATACATATCAGCTTAATGTATATCACCCTGTATAATCAAATTTTATGGTAGAAGGTAGAACATTAAAATTAAAACTCCACGAATTCCAGATATTTTTAAAAAGGATTAAGGAAGTATCTAATTTATTACATATTTTACGGACACTCTGTATAAATTCCTTTTTAAATAATATTCTTGCATTTCGATTATCCCTAATATCGTCACTAAATATTTGAATAGGATTTATAAAATGCAGTTATGTACTTCTCATTTTTACTATAGTTACTCGGAAGAGGTAAAAATTTTAATGAACATATTTTTTTGTTATGGTAAAATGTAAATATTCGCATTCCTAGAAGTTAGTCTTTTTGATAAACAAATTCTTAAGAAGGTTACAAGAGGCAGTTTAAGTTTATGGAGGATTATAAAATTGGGATTCTACCTCGTACCTCCATACTTGAATGGTTTTGGACATAATGATATGAATTTAACAATAGAAATTTACTGTTAATCTGTACAGTTGAATGTTTTATTTTAACTTATTTCTCAGTATAAACTTTGCTAAATCTGTAGGTATTAAGAAAATAATTCCGATTTTAAGAAAACTAGCACGTTTGTATTTTACGGGTAGTAGGAAAGAAATCTAATAGTTATTACAATCTTTTCAGTCTTGAGAAAGAAGTTGAAGTTGCTGTTCGTCCATTTCTGTTTAGGAACCTAATTCCAAATTTTTCGCGTTTTTAAAATGTTTAATTACGATAGTGATGATAGTTTTATGGACACAAATCTTCCTTCTCCAAGTCCAAGTGAAAATAGTGAAGTGTCAACTAAGTCGACTGAAAGCGTTAGCGGCGATTATACTCTTGACGAAACTTCGACATTTCGGAGCAAGTTTACATGCTTTTTTGAGTTTAAAATTATTGACAAAATAAACAAATTAGCGACATGCAAATTATGTAACAAACGAAAAATTAAAAGTGAGTTTAAAGTAAAACTTTCCGTTACAACTACTTTAAAAAGGCACTTATTAAGTAAACATCCAAAGGAATATGGTACTATTTTTCCAAAGCTCTCTCAACCTGGAACTAGCAAAGCTGGACCACTTCATAATTTCTTAACAATTAAGGTAAGAACACATTTTACTATTGTAATGTCAATATTCAAAGTATTAACGCCAAAGTTTTCGATGTGCCAAAACAATGCAAATATTCAAAAATAATATTTTATTATTTTTTTGCATGATGTTTCAGTTTTTATTTATTATTGTTGGAAAAAAAAGTGTAATAAAATTTTTTGTTCATAACCAGTTTTTTTGGGAATTTTCTTAATAAAATTTTGGTCGATGTAATAATCTGATAAATATTTGGCATTAAATAATTGCTTAACGTTAAACAATGTTGTCAAACTGAGTAAAATTATAAAATTTTAAGCTGTTAGTTTTCAGTACTAACAATTGCATTAATTATAATGAAAATTGATATACCTACTTAACCTAAAATGCAAAACCGAGATCCATTGTCTAGTCGCAACAGAGGGGGTCCCGTGGGAAAGTTCGAGCTCCCCGTGATTTAATGGTGGTATTATAAGTTTTTTGGGTCGCTGAATCCAATGGAAGTGGTCTGGAAGCCCAAATGTGGTCCGTTTAATTGTTATTAACAAATTATGGTAAAATAAGGGCTTTATGAGAAGCCCTGTAAAGAAATTGATAGTATTAAGGTCTTTTTAGATTCTTTGGATAATTCTGAGCAAAAAAGGTCTCTTGTGATATTTGTCTAAAATTAGTTGTTGTCGAGTTATAAGCGATGACCTCTGCCAAACGTCATTTTAAAGAGGAAGGATGAATTTGCATTTTTTTATTATATTTTTTAAAAAACACTTTTAAACTTTAAAAGGTGATAATTCAATAGTAAATTTAATTTCGAACAATTTTGCTGTAGAAATGTATGTACTAAAAGGGCATAGAACTCATACTATGCACCTTAGTTCATAGGGGTTAATTCACCCCTTTCTCAAAAACGCACCCCTGTAAATGGAAGCACTCCGCGGTGTTTTCATATTTAGAGGTCCATTGACCATATGAAACAAGAAACAATAAAACCCCGTGAACGTTGTAGTTCCTTTTAGCCATCTTATTTTGAACATAATCAATAGCCTAATATATTCTCTTCTATTACATCATCATCATTATACATATTTGCCTTTTTTGTCTTGAGCCACATCAGAATAAATATTCTTTACCGCCATGTCATTCCTAACTTTACCATAACGGCTTCTTCTTCCTCTCTTACTAGCTCCAGGTGCGACACACATTTTCGCTTTTTGGATGAAATGGTACCTTTGCGCATTGTACGCGCCATAACCACCTTAAACTTATCTCATTTTATCTTTAATAATTGGTACCACACCCAAACTCCCTTTTATGTTTTTTACCATGTTTTATCACTTTCATTTTACTTTTATAAAACTTTTCCGTCTGCGACAAGTAATTCTTGCCGTTTTCGTCCATAATTTAGTTTTTAATTACTTCTATTTTTGTGTTGTTTGAAACCAAAGCTTACAAAAGTCTGAAAGGAACCAAAAATTAAAATATAAAATACGTAAAGAACATTTAACACTTAACAACCATTGTCTCCTTATTCTTGCTAATATTCTTGTTGGTTCAATTGCCGTAAAGTTGGTAAAAATAATTTTGTTTACCCGCTGGGCTGCTATAATAATTCTAAACAATTAGATAATTTCTCATTATCTATTACTACTTTTCTCAATGATTTAGTTTTTTAACAATGTAAATGATATTGACTTAAAGAACAAATAAAAGTTATAATTAAAATATTTTATATTTCATAATTTTCTAAAAGACTAGGTCAATTTAATTTGTTTATTTATGGAAAAACCAAAAAAAAAGTTCAAAAAATTCAGCGCCCAATTCGGTAATCCCTTTAGTGTGCAGTTCATTGTACCTACCCAACGACCTCCAATCCTATTTTAACTATTAGCGGGCTCTGGTAATTTAGTGTGAATTCATGTTGGCTGGGAAATAATAAATAGCAAAATAAATACAATAAAATAATAGCTTTCTTTTAAAAATAATTCAAATTTACATTCAAATATCAAGTAATTTACACTCGTTTATGTTTATTGCAGAAATCCGTGAATGAACCTAAAGATGAAAACTTTATCGTTGATTGGGTGGCCACTAAATACCTACCTTTTTCGTTTTTTGACGACGAAGCAACAAGGAACTTCTTCGATCAAATCAAACCTGGAATAAACCTGCCTGGACGAAAAGCTTTAAAGAGAATGGTTGTGTCCCGTTTTGAACAGGATCAAAAAAAAGTTATGCATATACTACAACAAAACACATCAAGAATATCTTTTACCATTGATGGCTGGACGGCAATTAATGGAAAATCTTATTATGGGATCACCGGCCACTTTATTGATGACCATTGGCAACTCCAGTCTGTAGTTATCGATTTCTCACCTTCACATGGGCTTCATACTGGGAGAGATATTGCCAAGTTGTTTTATGAATCTTTGCAGAGCTATGGCATCACATCGAAAATTCAAGGCATAACTGTTGACAACACTGCAGCAAATACAACGTTCATGCAGGAGTTAAAAAAGCTTATTCCTTCTTTTGATGACGTTAATCAACATTTTAAATGTGTAGCACATATTCTGAACTTGGCTGTTCAAGATTGCTTAAAATCTCTGAAAATAGAAGAAGACGTAGGAGGGGAGGCTGAAGATGAAGAAAGCAGTAACGTAGATGAAGAGGTTGAGTTCGAACACAACGATGTTCTAGATGAAGATATTCAAACACCAACTAACTGTTTGGATAAAATTCGTTATATATTTAAGAAAATAAAAAAATCTGAAAAATTACGGATCCGTTTTAAAAGTGCGTGCCAAACTGCTGGATTTCACCTATTCTGGATGTTCCAACAAGATGGAACTCCACTCATGATATGTTGGATGTCGCATTAAAGTTAAAAAAGGGGATCGACTGTCTATGTGCAAGCGACAGTGTCAATAAATTAAACAATTTTCGACTACACCAAAACGAATGGCAGATGTTAGCTTCCGTCTGTAAATTTTTAAAGATGTTTAAAATAGTAAGCGAAAACCTTGGAGGAGACAAATACGCAACGCTTCCATCAGTGATAGTCAGTTTAAATATACTGTTAGACAAAATCGAATTACAATCAAAGTTGCTTGACGATAAACCGAATCGTTCCTGTGTAGATGAACAACTTTTAACTGCATTTCAAAAGGCCAGAGATAAAATTTTAAAACATTACAGACAAACAAATTGGATTTACTGTGCAGTACTTATTTTAGACCCAAGACATAAACTTGAAGCATTTGATAACTCACTTTGGGGAAGGGACTTAAAGAACGAATCGTATTCAGTGTTTAAAAAACTGTTAAAAAAGTATGAAGGAAATCAGCAAGCTGTAGAAAATATAACGCAAAGTACATCTGAATCGTCGGTGGTCATGGAAGTACAAGATGAGCTTGAAATCAATTTCGAAAGCTATTATCAATCAAAGGTCATAACAAAACCAAAAGACTTAAGTACTGAATTCTATGACTACATAGCACTCCCGCAAAGTACTGGCAACGAAGATATTTTAAAGTGGTGGCAGGTAAATAAAGGAAGATTTCCTGTTCTTGCTGAAATGGCCAGAGACTTACTAAGTATTCCTGCTACGTCCGTACCATCTGAGCGATTGTTTTCGAAAGCTGGCTTAATTATTCGAAAACAACGCAATAGATTGACTAATGAATCGGCTAAGTGCCTCTTATTTTATGTCTAAACTCTTGGGTAGAAAACCCAATTTTGAAAAATGTGTAAAACAATTTTTTTTTAATTTTAATCGTTTAAATTAGTTCTAGGTTTAATTTTATTTATTGTTGAAGTAGAGTCGTATATGTATAATTTGGTAAGAATAGAGTTATAATGTTATTTTTAAATATATACCTACACTTTCCTCCTTTCCTCTTGTAAATGATTTTTATTAACAATGTAATTTTTTTTTAAATAGTATCTCCGATATAAAATGTTAATGGAGATACTATGTACCTATTTATAATTGACTGTAAGTGTACAAAAATATTTTTCAGGTGACACAGGTTTTTTAGTTACTTAAATTAAAAAAAAAAAAGAGTTACAACTCATCTGTATTAAGTTTAGTGAAAGATTTATTTTATGCGAATCTAGTAATATAAGACAATAAAATACTTGATACTTTTTATTTATATTTTTTATTTATTTATGCAGGCCTTTTAGGTGGTAGGTACTACATTACAATATTACCAATAGTATTATACAGTGTGGCAAAGCCAAATGGAATAAATTCATTATTTCGTGAATGAGCGATTTTGGAAAAAGATCTCAAAACAGGTCGATTTTTATTTTTAAATTACGATTTTTTGGCATATATAATACCTACATATATCATACTAATGACGTCATCCATCTGGGCGTCATGACGTAATCGATTATTTTTTTAAATGGGAATAGGGGTCATGTGCTAGCTCATTTGAAAGGTTATTAAATTCTCTATTCAGTAATATCAATATTAACATAATTATGTATACAGTGTGTCCAAAAAAAAATTCGAATTAAATTAATTAACACAAAAAGAAGAATGTATGTAATTTATTTAATTCACAATACATTTTACTGCTGTCAGAAAACATAAAAAATGTTTATTTGACAAATAAACACAGCTTTTCGCTTAAATTAAATGTTCAAACTACCAAGAGGCAGGTGAGTGGCATCTTGAACATTGAATTTAAGTGAAAAGCTATGTTTATTTGTCAAATGAACATTCTTTCTGTTTACTGACAGTAGCAAAATGTATTTTGAATTAAATAAATTACATATACATTCTCATTTTTGTGTCAATTAATTTAATTAAAAAAAAATTGGACACCCTGTATATTATGTTAATATTTATATTACTGAATAGAGAATTTCATAACCGTTCAAATGAGCTACTATCATATACGAGTATATGCCAAAAAATTGTAATTTAAAAATAAAAACCGACCTGTTTCGGATTTTTTTTCCAAAAGCGCTTATTCACGAAATAATAAATTTATTCCATTTGGCTTGGCCACACTGTATGTACATATGAATATTGATATTTAAAAAAATGTTTTCATAAAATATGCTGCTTTTTCCTACTCCGATTATTTATGGATTAGTCTGGTCGTATTAGACTTTACTTTTTATTGTTATTTGTATTATTTATTATCACTACACTATACGAAATCCGGGTGTTATCAAACAATTCATCCACTATCTTGTCATAATACTTAATACAAATATGCCATCTTATTTGAAATTTATATTAAACTATCGTAATATATCTACCTATATAGTTTCTCAGCGATAAAACTATTTTCTTGGCTTTCTTTAAATCCGGTTATTTTAAAAAGACTGACATTATTTCAGGACGAACACTAAAATCATACATTATCATAGTTTTTTAAACAGAAATTAAGACAAACTGTGAAATAAACATTTTTAATTTCTCCTATTTGTTCATTAATCTAAGAAAAAAAATATCTCGCTCTTCTTGTCTCCTAACGTTACTATGACAGAGTATGTAGCTATTATGTGAAAAGCATTTAGTGAATTTCTTATTATTTCTTATATTTGACTATTATAAGTAAAAAAAATTACTACGAATGTTATATTTTACATTCATTATTATGTTTTTGAGCTCGGCTCGGCTCGGCTCGAACTATTCGAGCCGAGCCGGCACGAGCCACGAGCTCAACCTGCAAGCTCGAAGTTCAAGCCGAGCTTCTATCTCGAGCTCGGCTCGAAATTTCGAGCCGAGCACAAGCTTTTCAAAAGCTCGGCTTGGCTCGGCTCGAGTCCATCCCTAGCAGTGATTGCCATTTAAATAAAATAAACAATATTTTGATTATAATTGTAACCCATATGTGTGTATTATTTTACTCTTTTCTTTCCTATCCCGATTAGGAACCATTGAGAAATACTTAGAAGCCACGTAAGTAAGTAATTAATTTTATAATTCGCCCTGAGATTGAAAACATATTGATATGTGATCTGGTAAATTAATTAGATTATTATTAATGCATTGATTAAATTAAATGACATATAAGAATATTATCTCATATCAATAATAAAGATCACATCAATACATACTGTGATATCTTTGTGTTTGCTGTTTATCGTGCAAGTGCAGTCGTGCATTAATGAAGTTCCTATAATAAAGTTATAATAAAGATAAATAAAAAAGGTATTTCGTGTAATACTTTACAGTATAAGTTTAGTATTATAGGAACTATTTCCTATACCTAAAGGCTTTTTGCTATGTATGTATTCAAAAAATTATGGACACTAGATTGCTTTCTGAAAAGTGCCCTACAAAAATGTCCATAAGACGTACATTGAATGTACATCAGATGTACATTGAATGTACATAAAATGTACACTGAAAGCTTCAACAACGTACACTATACGTTTGTAGCGGACGTTCTATGGACGTCCAATTTTGTGAACTCTGGACGTTCGTTGGACGTCCATCGGATGTCCATTGTACCTTAGCGGGACGTCCATTGGACGTTCCAATGTACACAGATGTACGTCCATTGGATGTCCATAAAACGTACTTGTGCTATCTATGCAGTTAGCGCTCATTGTTAATAATTAAAAATACCAGCTTAGTAATAAAATAATGTTGTTCTGAAGCTATTTCCTTGTTCATCATGATATGATGAACAAGGTTATGATTTTTTGATAAAGATCACATGCTATGATTTTTTGCAACGGATATTCTTGAGTTGGGATTGATTTCATGTAATCGAATAAACTATCTTTTAGTAAAGTCGTCCCAGGAACGCAACTCATAAATATTGGCGATATCATTTTAAAGTCTTCTACTTTAAAATGTATAATATACGTCTGAATTGCCAATATAAATGAGTCAGATTAAATAAATTATTAGAAGAATTTTTTTACTTAGCAACAACATGTTTGTTTTATTTTAATAGTATTTTGTATTTTGACAACGAAACCCGATTTGGGCTTCGAAACGTTAATAAATTCATTTTTTAGTAAAATTGTGGCTTATTTCCCATAAAAAATACGTAATAATAAAATAATGACAAAAATTTCTTCAGGATCTTGTAGAGTGGACTTTAAACTTTGATTTGGTCACTTTCTAACTGTCATAGTAATAATTTTTAACCTTGTTAAGTTATTAAGTTTTGAATATGGCGATTTTCTCGACAAACATAAATTTTCGAGAAAAATCGAGAATCTAGAGAAACAAAGAGATCTTTTTTGCTTATAATGACCCAAAAAAATCCAAGAAAATTAAACGAATTGAAAAAGTTAATTTTTTGAATTTGTTTAAAAAAATTGTTTAAACAATATACTGACCGCGGCACCTCCCGGCACCCTGTGGATTTGTTATAAGGAACTCTTTTTTAGTAAGATTGTGCAAAAAAATCGAATCGGAATCATTTACCTAACGGGAGCGACCATACAGCGTCGACTATACAACCGCGAGCAATTCAAACTAATCGGAAATCATTCGGACATTACGAACCATTACGAACTTGGGTCTCCAGTGACGTCACGAGTCCCTTCTCTTCGAGATGCGCAATATATTATCTTGTTATTTATAGTATCATGCCACTCGTTTATTTGACGCGATGCTTCAGTGTAGATCGTGGAACATTGTAAAATAATGATGCACCCCATCTCGTCTTAATCTTATGGCTCCAGTACACGTTGGGCCAACTAGTTGGCCAATGAGTTGGGCCAAGTAAGAACAGTGAATACATGGTGATTACACGTTGGTGGAGTTATCAGTCTGCATTAACCTTTCTTAGTGGATAAACAAAAAACAAACTCTGATTATGGATATGGATGTGGAGACTGTAGCAGCTGCCGCAATTAATTTGTACAATGCGTTCAATGCTTATAGAAAAGTGTGCCGAACAAGAGTGATTAAAAAACAATGGCGCAAACGACGGTGCTTTTACAATGCTTTTACACCGAAAAAAGTATTCATATTAAAACACAACCTTAAAATTAATACTTATAAACAGTATCAGTATTGTGAGAATACATACAGAATATATTGAGAGAAAACAAATATTTTAAACTCAACGACAACAACGTGTTCAGTGTTCATAACCAAACAGCTGTTTGGCAGATCGCGCCAGTCCCAAAAATCCTTTGATTTGTGCACCAAATACCGACAAGATTCGGTTTGTAGACCAACGCTGATTGCCAATCGCAAACTCATGCCAAGTGGTCCTGTACACGTTGGCCCAACTCCTTGGCCAAACTGATTGGCCCAACGTGTACTAGCCCCATTAGAATATAAAAGAACAGGAAGGAGTCTGTCATATATCAACAACACCTTAAATTTCTAGCGGAACTGGCCATCTTGAACGTCTGTGGATGACTCATAAGTTTTTGTCAACGAGGTAGAAGGTGTTTGTGTATTCGCAAAATTAAATTCCAACAGAGGGCGCTCAAAATTTCAAATATGGACGACAACGCTAGGAAAACAATTCATTTTGTCATTTGAATTCACAGTTCTAAAACGTTAAATTAAAATCATTTACAGGAGTGTTTTGCCAAAGTAACCACTAAGTTTTGCAACTAAGACATCTTATAAGTTAAAAACGACTCAAAATTATGTTTAATCTGTATGCATTCATTAAAATTTGATGCTAACTACTGATTTGTTTTTACCTTTTTTTCATAAAAAAAATCTGGCCCCCGATAATCACACAGCGTTCTAAAAATTATTAATCTATCTTAGGATTTCTAATTTTGTTTTTAATTTAATTAATAGGTGCACTACAGTTTATTTTACACCGACAGATAACAATTTTTAATTAAATAAAAACTGGAAACTTGGAAACTAAGTAGGTGAATTTATTTTATAATAATTGTGTTCTGGAAACTACGAAGTGGTCGGGATATTTTTCATAACAATGTACATTCTACATACATAATATACAGTGCGTCCATAAAGTAACGCATAAATTCATTATTCCATAAACCGGCGACTTTCGCGAAAAATCCCGAAACAGGTCGATTTTTATTTTTTATTTCCGATTTTTTGGTATATATATATCATACTAGTGACGTCATCCATCTGGGCGTGATGACGTAATCGATGATTTTTTAAATGACAATATGGGTTATGTGATAGCTCATTTGAAAGGGTATTCAATTCTCTATTCACAAATGTAAACATTAACATAATTGTTTATACAGGGTGTGCAAAAAAACATTTTTTTAATTAAAATAATTGAGACAGAAAGAAGAATGTATGTAATTTATTTAATTCAAAATGCGTTTTACTACTGTCAGAAAACAGAAAAAAAATTTATTTGACAAATAAACATTGATTTTCGCTTAAACGAAATGTTCAAACTGGCAAGAGGCAGGTGGGTGGCAGCTTTAACATTGAATTTAAGCGAAAAACAATATTTATTTGTCAAAAAAACATTTTTTTCTGTTTTCTGACAACATTAAAACATTTTGAATTAGATCAATTACATACATTCTTCTTTTTGTCTCAATTATTTTAATTTAAAAAATGTTTTTTTGTACACCTTGCATAAATAATTATATTAATATTTACATCAGTGAATAGAGAATTGAATACACTTTTAAATGAGCTATCACATGAGCCATATTCTCATTTAAAAAAATCATCGATTACGTCATCACGCCCAGATAGATGACGTCACTAGTATGATATATATTCCAAAAAATCGGAAATTAAAAATAAAAATCGACCTATTTCGGGATTTTTCTTTGAAGTCGCCGGTTTACGAAATAATGAATTTATGCGTTACTTTATGGACGCACTGTATACTACATTTTATTCATTTATTTAATTTTGCAGTCGCTTAAACAATAAAAAATACTACGTTTAATACAAACGTTAAATTAACAAAATGTGTGTTTTGGCATTGGTTAATTTAGGTCATTACGTAGAGTATAATAGGAATGAATACTGAGGAACACTGCAATAGTTTTTTTAAGTCGAAATTATTGTTAATTACAACATAAACTGACCGCAAATATGTACACAAGTTAATGGCAAAGTCAATGTTTTTCTTGAGTTGATGCTTTTCAATTTCGCCACCAGGCGTCGCCCACTTTGCGGTTCCTCGCCAATTGGATCAGCTGTGTGCAGAGGCGTACCATCTGGTAAAGCTCCTGTATATGCAATCAATTAACTGAAGTTATTAGTATAATAAAATGTTATACTTTTCTGACTTTTCAACAAAATATTATATTAATACGTATTTTCTCTTGATCTATAGCTGTTTCTTTAACATCAAAAATGTAATAAAATCGTTAAAAATTTATTTTCTTCCCTCTTTCAAAGGTACGTCACTGGAGATAGACAGCAAATCTGATAGCTGATCGCCATTTGCAACCTCCTTCCTGGCTCGGAGTCATTTCGCAATGTACTCCTTCCTAGTTTATTTTATATTCTAAGATCTTAATGCCATTTCTAATAATATCCTTAATAATTGACCTATCAAGGTCTTCCGTGCTAAAATCTGGAAACAGTAGCATGTACTATAATAATGTATAATTATACATAGTGTGTAATTTTTAAACACCACACTTTTTTTACATTGTTCACAAATTATATAAAACCATCATATGCACAATATAAACTGCTCGTCAAAAGTTAGGGATATAGAAAATTCTTAATGTTGTTCTATGAAGTTTATCTTTTAATCTTTTTCTAAGATTACTATGAAGTCTCTAACGCGAGAATTTTACTGTCGTTGCATTTGGTTGTCTTTTTAAAGACAGATCACATGCTATAATTTTTTATGACGGATATTCTTGAGTTGGGGTTGATTTCATGTAATCGAATGAACTATCTTTCAGTAAGTCGTCCCAGGAACGCAACTCATAAATATTGGCAATATCATTTTAAAGTCTTCTACTTTAAAATGTATAATATATGTCTGAATTGCCAATATAAATGAGTAAGATTAAATAAATTATTAGAAGAATTTTTTTGCTTAGCAACAACACTTTTATTTATTTTAGTAATATTTTGTATTTTGACAACGGCACCCGATTTGGGCGTCGAAACGCTAATAAAATTATTTTTTCGTTTTAATAGAAAATTCTGCTGAATTTTTATAGTAGATTTTTTCGTGAACAGATTAACGGATTCCGCTAACTTTTTTTTTTATTATTTTAGACTTTTCTTTAGTATTTACACAGTTATGAAAAGGTTTACTCAAACTTTTTTTTTTGTACTTATACCGGGTGGAAGAAAAGAAATGTTTTTCTTATGTTAAGTTTGAGACGCCCTGTAGGGAGGACGAGGTACAAATGGGAGTATATATTGAAATCATATTGTAGTAGTAGTAGTATAGTAAGATTGCAAGAAGAAGGCGTAAGTGTCTTTATTGATGATATTATAGTGTCTGGCAAGAATGAAAGTGAGCATTATAATAGATTGCAAGAAGTTTTAAAGAGAGCCGAAGAAAACAACATTCGTTTTAACAGAAGTAAATGTAAGTTTGGCCTTTCAGAAGTTAAATACATGGGGTATAAAATTACAGCAGAAGGCCTGAAACCAGATGAGGAAAAAGTGGAAGCAATAAAAAACATGCCTTATCCAAAAAACGTAGCGGATGTGCAAAGATTCTTAGGCATGGTTACTTATCTAGGTAAGTTTATAAACAATTTAACGGAAAAGACTGCCCCCCTCAGACAATTGATAAAAAAAAGATATAATATTTGAATGGACTAATGTTCACAGTAATGCATTTGATAATCTTAAGAAAATCATTAGTAGTAGCCCTTGCCTAAATTTTTTTGACATAAATAAATTAACTACTATTTCTGTAGATAGCTCTCAATATGGCATGGCCGCAGTGTTATTACAGGATAATATGCCTTGTGCTCATTCTTCATGCTCTTTTACAGAAACTCAAACTCGCTATGCGCAAATTGAGAAAGAGTTGCTTGCAGTCTGGTTCGGTGTTAATAAGTTCTCACAATATGTGTTTGGAAAAAAATTCGTAGTGGAAACAGACCACAAACCGTTAACCAGTATAATAAAGAAACCTTTGAATACATGCCCAGCTCGACTACAAAGAATACTTATTCAACTTAGAAAATATGAATTCGAATTAGTATATAAACCAGGAAAAAATCTAATATTAGCTGATACATTATCCAGAACGTTCCAAAACAAAACATTCAATGAAAACATAGACATAGAATTAAAAGCACAAGTATGCATGATAATGGAAAATGTAAATGTCTCAAAACAAAAAAGAGATGAAATAATAGAAGCAACTAAAAATGACCCAGTACTTAAAAAACTAAAAAATCAAATCCTTACAGGTTGGCCTAATCGTATTAAACAAGTAAAAGAAGAAATTAAACCCTATTTCAAATACAGAGATGAACTAACTTTAGTAGAAGATTTAATATTTAAAGGCCAAACTTTAGTAGTACCAAAAACAATTAGAAAGGAAATTTTGGAAAAACTGCACTATATAGTCACATTGGTGTGAGAAGAAGTATCAATAAAGCTAACCTATCCTTTTTTGGCCTCACATGAACAACCAAATAAAGGACATGATTTTAAACTGTAACATTGTTCACAAATTATATAAAACCATCATATGCACAATATAAACTGCTCGTCAAAAGTTAGGGATATAGAAAATTCTTAATGTTGTTCTATGAAGTTTATCTTTTAATCTTTTTCTAAGATTACTATGAAGTCTCTAACGCGAGAATTTTACTGTCGTTGCATTTGGTTGTCTTTTTAAAGACAGATCACATGCTATAATTTTTTATGACGGATATTCTTGAGTTGGGGTTGATTTCATGTAATCGAATGAACTATCTTTCAGTAAGTCGTCCCAGGAACGCAACTCATAAATATTGGCAATATCATTTTAAAGTCTTCTACTTTAAAATGTATAATATATGTCTGAATTGCCAATATAAATGAGTAAGATTAAATAAATTATTAGAAGAATTTTTTTGCTTAGCAACAACACTTTTATTTATTTTAGTAATATTTTGTATTTTGACAACGGCACCCGATTTGGGCGTCGAAACGCTAATAAAATTATTTTTTCGTTTTAATAGAAAATTCTGCTGAATTTTTATAGTAGATTTTTTCGTGAACAGATTAACGGATTCCGCTAACTTTTTTTTTTATTATTTTAGACTTTTCTTTAGTATTTACACAGTTATGAAAAGGTTTACTCAAACTTTTTTTTTTGTACTTATACCGGGTGGAAGAAAAGAAATGTTTTTCTTATGTTAAGTTTGAGACGCCCTGTAGGGAGGACGAGGTACAAATGGGAGTATATATTGAAATCATATTGTAGTAGTAGTAGTATAGTAAGATTGCAAGAAGAAGGCGTAAGTGTCTTTATTGATGATATTATAGTGTCTGGCAAGAATGAAAGTGAGCATTATAATAGATTGCAAGAAGTTTTAAAGAGAGCCGAAGAAAACAACATTCGTTTTAACAGAAGTAAATGTAAGTTTGGCCTTTCAGAAGTTAAATACATGGGGTATAAAATTACAGCAGAAGGCCTGAAACCAGATGAGGAAAAAGTGGAAGCAATAAAAAACATGCCTTATCCAAAAAACGTAGCGGATGTGCAAAGATTCTTAGGCATGGTTACTTATCTAGGTAAGTTTATAAACAATTTAACGGAAAAGACTGCCCCCCTCAGACAATTGATAAAAAAAAGATATAATATTTGAATGGACTAATGTTCACAGTAATGCATTTGATAATCTTAAGAAAATCATTAGTAGTAGCCCTTGCCTAAATTTTTTTGACATAAATAAATTAACTACTATTTCTGTAGATAGCTCTCAATATGGCATGGCCGCAGTGTTATTACAGGATAATATGCCTTGTGCTCATTCTTCATGCTCTTTTACAGAAACTCAAACTCGCTATGCGCAAATTGAGAAAGAGTTGCTTGCAGTCTGGTTCGGTGTTAATAAGTTCTCACAATATGTGTTTGGAAAAAAATTCGTAGTGGAAACAGACCACAAACCGTTAACCAGTATAATAAAGAAACCTTTGAATACATGCCCAGCTCGACTACAAAGAATACTTATTCAACTTAGAAAATATGAATTCGAATTAGTATATAAACCAGGAAAAAATCTAATATTAGCTGATACATTATCCAGAACGTTCCAAAACAAAACATTCAATGAAAACATAGACATAGAATTAAAAGCACAAGTATGCATGATAATGGAAAATGTAAATGTCTCAAAACAAAAAAGAGATGAAATAATAGAAGCAACTAAAAATGACCCAGTACTTAAAAAACTAAAAAATCAAATCCTTACAGGTTGGCCTAATCGTATTAAACAAGTAAAAGAAGAAATTAAACCCTATTTCAAATACAGAGATGAACTAACTTTAGTAGAAGATTTAATATTTAAAGGCCAAACTTTAGTAGTACCAAAAACAATTAGAAAGGAAATTTTGGAAAAACTGCACTATATAGTCACATTGGTGTGAGAAGAAGTATCAATAAAGCTAACCTATCCTTTTTTGGCCTCACATGAACAACCAAATAAAGGACATGATTTTAAACTGTAACATATGTCAAACTTTTCAAAATTCGCAAAAGCCTGAACCCATGATCCCTCATTCATACGAAAAAAGCCATGGTATAAAATAGGTTGTGATTTATTTCATTTTAAAAACAGTGTATTTTTAATAGCTTGTGATTATTATTCAAAATTTTTTGAGATTGTCGATTTAAATAAAAACTTAACAAGTGAAAATGTAATACTAGCACTTAAAACAATATTTTCCAGGCAAGGCATTCCTGTAGAACTAATGACAGATAATGGTCCAGAATTTTCAAGTAATATATTTAAAGAATTCACGAAAATATGGAACTTTACTCATATAACTAGCTCACCGAGATATCCACAATCCAATGGATTTGAGGAAAGGCAAATTCAAACAATTAAAAAAACTTTACAGAAATGCGCTGCCGAAAACAAGGACATATATTTAGCGTTATTAGATTTAAGAAATACTCCCTTAAATAATAGTGACACTCCTGCAAGAATTCTAATGAATAGGGACCTTAGGGACCGAATGCCAAACTTAACTAATGATAAAACTAAACAATTCGACACTTCCACATATGATAAATTTTTAGAAGATAATAAATACAAACAAAAAATTAATTTTGATAAAAAAGGTGTTAAAGAACTTCCTGATTTGCAAATCAATTCCAGGGTTAAAGTACAAATCAAACCGGGTGACAATTTCTGGCATTCGGGAAAAATTTTACAAAAAGTTAATATTAGATCATATAGAATAAAGCTATCTAATGGTACACAAATAGTAAGAAACAGAAAATTCATTAGAATTCTTAATACTAGTCAAAAGAAGTCGGCAGATGATCCTAAAAACGATTTGTTTATAGATAAGAATAAAACCCTTACTTACAGTTATATACCAATTACTAAAAATTCTGTAAATCCAAATCCCAGATTCGGTAACTCAAATCTGGAACTTCCCTCAACCTCGACAGCTACTACTACTGATTACTCAGAGACTGAAAGTCAGTGGCGTGCTTTCAAGCGGCCCGGTGATTTTATAGAAAAGCGGCCTCCCATTCTCACTTTACCTTCTATTATCAAGATATTTTATTCGTTATTTATAAAATCAAAAAGACAAAAATATAAATTATTTTTAAATCAAACATAAAACTTTGAACTCAATGAAATTTTTTTAAACTTGCTATATTTTTTATTTAAGAATAAGCCATCTTACAAATAATAAATGACATTTATGACAATATTGTATGCAGTAAGGTAGAAACCATAATTTCCTTAATAACTTTACAGTAATCGCTACGCTAGTAGATACACGGATACTTAATTTCTAGGCGTGGGTTAATCCGGCCCGTTCTCACCTGTGACTTTTATGTCTGTCATGTCATGTGACTATCAGGAAACTATTCAAAATAATTGTTTTTCCATACAAAAAAGAATGTGTGTCTACTTTATACGCACGTAAGAAGTTATACTTCTATTACCTATATGATTTTAACGAAATAAAATACTTTAAACAGATTATTTTTATTTTATTTAAATATTAAATTAATTTTTATAATAACCACTTTCCAAAAATCCAAAAATTAAAAAAAAAGACTGCAATTGTCCGCATTGCAACCCGGTACCTCTTGATCTGTAGTCGAATGCTCTACCAATGATCCACGACCTCACTGTTTATATTACGGTTTCTCGGACATTATGACAAATCACCGTAACAAATAGACGAAGTGAAGTATTAAATATAAAAATGTATTAATAATACGTATTATCTTAATACTCTCGAGAAAGACAAATCCAAAGACACAAAAATTATAATAAATATATTTACTAAAAACACTAATATTTTCCTTCCACACCTTTTCTGAACTGATGCATACATAACTTAAAAGATTTAACAACGAACTCCATACTGTCTGTGTGCGCATGCGTGCAGAACAATAAAAATTCACTCCCAATCGCGTCTAAAGAAGTATAACTTCAAAAATATATTAATTAATATCATTGTTGCTCTGCTTTAGAAAATATATTCAAACACCAAAAATATTACAATACTTTATAACGTTTACAACTTTAATACAATGACAACTATAAACGTCAAATACATCTGTTCTATAATCTGTCGACTTTATATGTAAACAGCAAGCTATACAATCTTTACACTTTATAAGTACCACACGGAGGGAAAGTTTTCTATCAACAAAGTTGTCATTTGTTACTTTATGTTCATTATTACTTAGATTTTAGATTAATAATATCATCCTTCATATTTTCTGTAGACTGAATATATTCATCATTAACTACATCTTCTGTAATTTCAGTATTTTGCAAAATCCTATTTTTTAATATAATCCATTTATCAGAAAATCCACGAGTTCTTCTCTAATTGCAGTTGCAGATAATATGGTAGGATAATTTTTTTTTAATTTTTCAGTAAAAAATGATCTAAATACCGTTAAAGGTATACAATTTTTTATTGAATCAAAATTTCTAGGATGTAGAGTGCTTATATAATCATAAAACGATTTGTCTTGATCAAATCGTTTTTCGATACTTCCAATAATTCGGTCAAAAATGTGCTTTTCTCCATTTTTTTATTCTGCAGAGTACATGTCATATTAGATGTTTGAAGGAAGTTGGAAATCCATAAATATACTTGTATGTATGAAAATAACTATTATCTGTAGCAAGAATTTATGTATATAAGTAGAGTCTTATTCGTTTACTTAAACTGTATTTTACAATTTAAAAAAAAATAAGTTAAATGTTTTTGAAATTAAAAAAATATTTTTTTTGTTACATCTAAATTTTTTCTGAAAAAAACCTATTTGACCGGCCTCAAGCGGCCGCGGCCTCTCGGTGATTGCACCGATTCATTTATATGGCCAGCACGCCACTGCTGAAAGTGTAAGTAGTGATGTTGGGGGAGAGGAAGGAAATACAAAATATACTCGTAGTGGTAGACAGTCCTGGATTTGTCAATAGGCCATATAGGCCGCGGCCTATGGGCGGCAGCGTCTTAGGGGCGGCAGATTTTACAGGA
The DNA here is from genome assembly GCF_917563875.1 of Diabrotica virgifera virgifera. NCBI lineage: Eukaryota > Metazoa > Arthropoda > Insecta > Coleoptera > Chrysomelidae > Diabrotica > Diabrotica virgifera. Next base: position 89,598,991 of record NC_065447.1, on the reverse strand, counting down.
AGCTCACTTAATTATAGAGAATAAAGGTCAAACAAGTTCACAGGTTGTCTCATGGTTTTTTATACTAATACGTTAAATTCTCATAGAAACTCACATATCGAAAATTATCAATCCTAGGTATTTTTACCGTTTTTATCTACATAATAATATACTAATAATATCTACTATACTATTATTGTGTGACTGTATCTGACTGATGGATAACAGCAGCGGGGCGACGACGCGGCGGGAGCAGTGACTCAATGCAGCCGAACATGAGCCGAACCACCTCCATTTCCTACCCGCGCTCGACATTCGACAAACCGCCCGCACAGTTCAAAGCGGCAGTGTTCTGCAAGCATCGATTGCATACGCTATGCTCGAGTCGCCTCGCTATTATCTATACAAAACACATAACGACTACTTACTTCTGAAGAAAAAATCAGTGATTCTCAATAATTATTTATTTATTTATATTTATTTAATCATTTATACTTTGTTGGTGAAAGTTTCTGTTGAAATAGGTAAGTTCTACACAATGGTAGCAATACTCTAATATATTTTTATCATTTACACTCATTAAATGAAAATTTTGCCTCATTAAAATGAAAGATACCTGCCTACCTTCTTACTAAGTAGGGGAAAGGAGGGTAAGTTGACGAATATAAGACTTAAAATTAAATTTTGACGTTCTTTAAGAAAAATAAAAATATTTTTTTGCAAACTTATTAAGTTTATACGTTTTGTAACTGATTTATGTATTTTTTTATTAAATACATATATTTTTTAAAAATTTGGAAAAATAAATATAAAACGTGTTCAGTTCGTTATCATACCCACACATGGAGTTAAGTTGACAAACTAATGTGGGTAAGATCACGAGGTACCTCTACCCTCTACATAAAAACTAAATGTAATATTATGAAAGAAAAATAGTTTAATAACAAAAATGCAACTAAATGGTACAGTGACAACAAGACCTCATCTTAAATTTAGATTCTTTTAATTCGGTACATTCAGCATGTGCCCAAAGTTTACACTTTAAACATTGAATTATGTCCCTTTCCCCTACCCGTTCTCTAACGAAAATATAGAAGATAGAAAGACAATATTGTGGTAGAATATATTAAAATTTGAGACATGTCATGACGTTTTCTAGTTGGCGCACACACTGGCGCAGTTATTCACGTCTTTTTTCTTTTTACAGATTGATAGCGTCCTCAAACTGACGGAAAATGAGTGATGGAAGGAAAAGACTTAGCGGTGCTGAGTACAGAAAAAATGCCAAAATAAAAAAAGATAAACAAGAACACGCACTTCAGAAGACCAGGAAAATAGAAGCTTTTTTTAAGAGTGAAAACAGCAACGAGGGTTTACGTAATGCACAAGAGAACTCGGGGATTAGTAATAATAAGGAAAATCAACATGAACAAGGTTCTGTTCCGGTTGAGGTGAAGAGCCTGTACCATCAAAAACAGTCAAATCAGTCGTGTCCAGTAAAACTTGTTCATCCTCCTGATTCTGACACCGAAATATCTTCAACAAGTAAGTGTTATTCAAAGTCAGATAACGAAGAAGTGGCTATAGTTACGACATCAACTGAAATTCATTCAATAACAAAACTAAACACAGATCCAGCCTTATGGGAAATAAACGATTTAACGAGAGATATTATTGCCAGAAATGGTTTTGAACAAAACAAGTCCTGTGATTTCACAAAAAGTGGAAGAATGTATTCCGATCATCGCCGTTATTTACCAAAAAATATATTTTACAGAAAAATGAAGAATAATGAAGTTAAAGAAAGGAATTGGCTCGTCTATTCGGAAAGCAAAAGCTCGGTATTTTGTGGACCCTGTATGGCCTTTGGATCTTTTGAGAACAAGACACAGTTTGACGAGCAAGGCTTCAATGATTGGAAGAATGCAGAAGTTCGAGTAGCTCAACACGAAAACTCTCCAAGTCATAAATCATGCATTCTCGCTTTAAGAGCTAGAAGTGTGATTCACGGCAATATCCAATCTTCCTTAACTATCCAACTTAACGAAGAAATTTCTTACTGGAAGAACATTTTAAAGAGGGTTGTTGCTGTTATAAAAGGATTAGCTTCTAGAGGTCTCGCTTTTAGAGGAAGTAATGAAAAGTATGGTGACCAGCATAGTGGAAATTACATTATGCTTCTGGAATTAATAGCAGAATTTGACCCATTACTAGCTAAACACATTGAAAGATATGCAAACCAAGGATCAGGAACAACTAGTTACCTATCGAAAACTGTTTGTGACGAATTTATTTCTTTAATGGCTGAAAAAGTATTAATATACATTAGTAATGAGATAAAAAAAGCAAAGTACTTTTCTTTGATTGTGGACTCAACACCGGATGCAGCACATATAGATCAGCTAACGCTTGTCATTCGATATGTTTTAGATAACGGAGAACCATGTGAAAGATTTATCAAATTCTTACCTTCTGTAGGACACAAAGCTCAAGAAATGTTTGATGCCATTACTATAGAGCTAGAACAGTTAAACATTAATCTCAAAGATTGCCGTGGTCAATCTTATGATAATGCCTCTAACATGTCAGGGATTTACAATGGTTTACAAGCTAAAATTCAAGAACAAGCACCATTTGCCATGTTTGTTCCTTGTGCAGCTCATTCACTGAATTTGGTGGGAACCTCGGCCGCTGAGTCTTGTCCAGAAGCCTGCCGCTTTTTCATGTTGCTGGAGGAGGTATATACTTTCTTCGTGAAGTCAACCGAACGTTGGAAAAAACTGATAAATGAGATAGGAAGAGGAAAGAGGCTCAAGAGAGTGAATCTAACTCGTTGGTCGGCTAGAGCAGATGCCTGTAAAAGTCTAAGAGATTCTTGGGATGAAGTAGTAACAGTTTTAAAAATTATTGAAAATGACACTACAGAGAAACCCGTCCCGCGAAATGAGGCAAAAGGAATTCGCATTAAATTAGAAAAACTTGAAACTGCTTTCATGGTCGTATTTTGGAATGCTATTTTGGAGAGATTAAATAAAGTGAGTATTCAGATTCAGAGCTCATCTGTAGATGTTTTGACGGTATCTGATCTCTATGGATCTCTAGTAGAGTTTACAATAGCAGAACGAGACAACTTTGACTATTTTGAAGAAAAAGCAATTGAGATGAGCGCTCTTAAGCAATATCAAGGTGAAATAAAGAGGCAACCTAAAAGAAAAAAAATGACGGATGAAACATCGAATGAAGAACCTGAAACACCCTACGGCTCCAGAGATTTTTTCAGAGTGGACACCTTTTTGGTCATCCTTGATAGACTGAGGGCTGAAATAGAGAGAAGGCATAATGCTTATTAAACTTTAAAGAAAAGTTTTTATTTTTAACAAAAATTACTGAATTTTCAACACAAATAGTTACCGAAAAAGCCCAGTCGCTGGTGAAATATTATACCAATGATTTAGAGGAAGATTTGGTTCAAGAATGTGTGCATTTTCACAGTTACATTTCCTCTACTAATGTTGCAGAATGTGCAGTGAAGCCTAGATCAAACTCATTGCTCAGTCTCTCAACGTTTTTGAGGAATCACTCGCTGTCTAATGTTTACCCTAACTTAGATATAGTTCTCCGCATCGCACTTTCGACTCCGGCTACGAATTGCTCTGGGGAAAGAAGTTTTTCCTGTTTAAAACGAGTAAAAAATTATCAAAGGTCTTCATTGTCTCAAGAAAAAATGAATTCTTTGGCTCTTCTCTACATAGAAGCAGAGATAATGAACACTATAAACTATGATGATATTATAAATGATTTTGCTATTAAAAAGTCCCGTAAAAAATTGTAATTATTGTTTCCTTAAGCCCTTCCTAATGACTAATTCATTATTTTGATCAACCTTAGTTCGTTTCTTACTACATATGGAAAATTATTATTTTAGTAAGGTACATGGGGCGGCGCAAATAAAGTGGCCTACACTCGTAAACAATATAAATCCGGCACTGGTGGTAGACCTTCTCGTACACCTTCGTACTTGAAAGAATATATGATGTAGTTGTAATATGTTTAATCTGGGTTGTGTTTTCTGTTCATGTGAACTTTTATTTTGTTTGTTAGACTTAGACTTAGGAAGAGAGGTGTAAGGTAGGCAATACATTCACCATATGTTGGAAAGGTGTATTGCCTGCTAAGAACACAGTTTATAACCTAACAATGGAGTATCATTAACCTTACAGTATGTTTTGTGAACATTTTGTTTTTTGAATGTCCCTGATATATTTAGAAATAAAAAGGATAGACGGTTTTGTAATTTAACATGTGTTTTAACCGAAACAAAAGTTTGAGACACCTTGTAGGGAGAAAAAGGCACAAAGGTGAGTATACCTCCATATTTTGTTGTAGTCTCATATTTTGTGAATATTTTATTTTTTTTTAATTTCTCTGATATCTTTAATAACAAAGAAACTAGACGATATTACCCTTTAATATGTGTTTTAACTGACGACATGCGTCACATCACACATGTCAAACATAGAAAAACATATTAAAGAGTAATACCGTCTAGTTTCTTTGTTATTAAAGATATCAGAGAAGTTTAAAAAATAAAATATTCAAAAAATATGAGACTACAACATAATATCGGGGTATGCTCACCTTTGTGCCTTTTTCTCCCTACAAGGTGTCTCAAACTTTTGTTTCGGTTAAAACACATGTTAAATTACAAGACCGTCTATTTTTTTTGTTTCTAAAGATATCAGAGACATTCAAACAACAGCATGTTCACAAAACATAAGACTACAATATTATGCTGATGTATACTCACATTTATACCTCGTTCTCCCTACAAGGTGTCTCAAACTTAACACAAGAAAAACATATTTTTTTCTTCCACCCTTCTTCTTAAAGATTGATTAACATGTGAAGATCTAGTTGTAACAAAATATTTCAAAGTAAATAAATACTAATTGTTGTTTTCTATTTCAAATTTTTTTATTTATTGAAGTTATACTTCTTTAGGCGCGTTGGGAGTAAATTTATATGTGCGCGAATTCATCAAAAGTATTGGTTCTGGGCGCAGCTCAAACGTTATACGTGCTTTGATTGGGTAATTACAATGACCTGTGAACAATTATTGTTCAATTGTTTATATATATATATATTGTTTTCTTATGTCCACTTTACATAAACAATAAATTGAACAAGAAATTGACAAAGTTATTCAAGGCCAAATTTAACGTGTACAAAATGTATGGTTTGTAAAAGAAAATGAAGGAATTTGATGAAATAGAACAATTGGATATGTTTTATTTTGTCAAATTTCTTTATTTTCTTTTTATTCACGGCAAAATTGGGTGTTTTGTATAAGTCAAATTTGACCTTGAATAACTTTGTCAATTTCTTGTTCAATTTATTGTTGATGTAAAGTGCACTTTACTCTTTGTTTTGTTGCATTAATATTTTAATATTCTACAAAAATCAAAATAATTTGGTTAAATTCAGAACTGTCAAAAGTTTAAACCGTTTAGTTCGTCGATCTTCGCACATGATGCAGGTGTTTCCGTGGGTAGAAGTGTAAAATGAATGAATTCCAATACTAACTGCGCAAACATAAACGGGTTCGAACCCCAATAGAAAATTTAATTTTTTTTTGTTTTTTTTATACATTTTATGATTGTAAGTATGATACTATAAATAACAAGATAATATTATATTGCACATCCGGAAGTCGTGACGTAACTGGAGACCGGCAAGTTCGTAATGGTTCGTAATCATTCGTAATGTCCGATTACTTTGAATTATTCGCGGTTGTATTTTATATTTTATCTTTGACAATTATTTTGACTGGAATCTCGACACAAAATTATTTTCGAATACATTGAAGTTTAATTTTATTTTGCTAATTGAATAATTTCATCACATAATGCATACAAATCCCATTTAACTTTAACAAGAATTCAAATTTAACTTCCGGTCTCCAGTTACGTCATCAATGTGCGAACTCGGACGTATTTGCGCTACGGGAAAATACTATCTCTTTATTTATAGTATCACGATTGCAAGTATATTTATTATATAATTTTTTCCAGAAAATACGTATTTAGTTAAAAATTTTTCCGACAATTATTGTTCAGAAATCATTTGTGGCATTTTTCAATATGTTTGTGTGTGTTTTATTCTTTTATTTTTTTAATTTTTGTTACTGTTTTAATAAAACTTTTTGAAAAGTAGTAAGTATTAAAATTAGTTTAATATTTAAATAAAATATAAATCAACTGTTTAAAAGTATATTAATTTCGTTGAAATCATATAATCATATCACTTCTTACGTGCGTACAAAGTACACACACATTATTTTTTATATTTTATTTAAATATTAAATAATTTTTTATATTCTCTAACTATTGGCTGTGAGTTTAGACGCTAGCGCTCTCTCGCTGTTTGGAACTTGTACCGGGTGTCAAAATAAGAATGGCTCTCGGCCATATCTCAGGAACCATTTATAGTACAGCTTTAAGAAAAAATATTTATAACAAAAATTGCCTCGGGAAAAGCCTGGAAATTATTTTTATAATTGTAGGTCCATCACTAGAAGGCGTAATTGAATATCAAAAATTAAAAAATCAAAATTTTACAAAATTTACCTGATGAAGGGCAATGGATATCCAATCACCGTATTCTTCATAAATATCTGCGCATATTTGATTTCACAAGTTTAAGTCTACCTTTGCAAATAAGAGGTGGGGGTGAGTGGGAACCTTTTTATGGAAAAATGGATGTAACTCATGTTCTGCTAAATCGAATTTTGCATACCTTGTTGAAAACAGCTCTTTTTCGTCAATGTAAGAGTCTTATTTTCAAAATAGCCTAATGAGTAATATGCCAGCTAGTAGGCGTTATTTAATTATTTTCGGAAATCTACTTTTCTTTGGAGAATATTAAATACAAGTATGCATTTTTAATCCTGTATTACAAAATTAGACCAAATTAGCACCATAATACCGAAAACCGCATGTCGATACATTTTTTCTATCTAGAGATATCTTAAGAAACGTGTAAATTTAAAACAACTGTTAATGTCACCGGTAAACGAAGTTAAGGAAAAGTAGTGTGCTATGGAAAAAACAAATAAACATTTTCCAGATGTAAACGTATATAATTAATTAAACAACAATAAGACAAACAACACTATAAAATATAACAAAGAAATACTTACAAATATAAAAAAGCAAATACTTACTTAGTGACGACCTAAATGTTCAAATTGTTGCCCATCATTTTCGATGCAAGCATTTACTCTTTCAAGAGTAGATTGAACAGCAGTTTCAATTTCTGTTTTCGCAATGCTTTGAATGGCGTTTCGTATTCTCTAGATTCTAAATCATGTTTTCTCGAGTAGTGGGTCTAGCGGCAAAAACAAGGTCTTTAATCCGTCCCCATAAATTTTTACATATCTTAGGCGACAAGATGGAGCCCCTGACATATTGGGGCCCCCCTCAAGCTCCAAGACTCAAACATGTAATCCATCTTCTGTATAATAGATAAGTTCCTGTAGAATAGATGGACAACTTACAGAATCTATAGACATATGTAGGCAACGGAATAAGGCAGGGGATTCATTGAGCCCAATTCTCTTCAATTTAATCATGAATGAAATCGCCAACAGCATCAACAATGGAAGAGGAAACAGAATGGGAAACAAAGAAGTAAAAATACTCCGTTATGAAGACGACGCAATATTGATAGCATGCTACGAGTGCCTCTTTACGCCTCTGAAAACTACTGCCGATAATTGTACCGAAATACTAAATGTAAAGAGAAAACCCTTTTCTGATTTAGAAATATTGTTCTGAAAATGGTGTACAAAGCAATATAGTTTATTGCCATTACCATAAAAATTCGTGAGACCGGAAAAGATTAAGTTTATAGATATGAGATGATTCACTTGCCGAACATGCCTATTTAGAAATTTACGTTCTTAAATTTAAACATACAACGTAAAATAATATACCAATAACAGATTTTTACATAATATCAGACGACAAGATGGGGCCCCAGATCGATTGAGGCCCCCGCAAGCTTCATGCTGCGGGGGCCTCTTTTACGCCCCTGGTAACGGAGGAGTTACATTCGCGGTCGGACGGACAGACAGCCTATGTCAAATTGAGTATCATTATTGGATTATAAGCTTTTATTTGACACCTCGTTTGTCATTCGAGTGACGGAGTTATATTCGCGGTCGGACGCACAGACAGCCTAGGTCACACCAACTCGTTCAAATTCTCACCAACTTGTTCAAATTTTTCCAAAATTTGTAAAAACAACAAATTATATTTTGTATCGTTGTATCAATATAAGCCAAAAAGAATAATTAGTGATTGTCACGCCTACTATACTATATTTTATTATTGGTCTTTCAATGCTAAAATCAGGATAAAAAAAGGTATTTTATCCATGGTTTTAATCAATATAATTCTCACTCTTACTTTGTGTTGTATTTGCAACCTTTTGTAAATCAAAAATAATTCCACCATTATTAAGAATGTCAACAAAAGCCGGCCCTGCATGCAGCCTTTTTCTCAGTGCAACTAAAATTTTGGTGATACACGCCAGAAATGTGTGAGACTTTTCTCAGTGTACTCGGGTGTACTCTTGGCAACTCAATACTAAAATTAAGTACATGCGAACATCAAAAGAATCGCCATCCGTGTCGGTTCTTGGTTAAACTGACAATCTACTTAATTTGTTTGCGATACAAAATTAATAAATTTGAATATATTTTTGTTGTGAATGATCATAGAAAAAATCGTGTATACAACTTGCATTTAATTATCATTATGAAGCTCGTACTCTATCAGCTCGTACTCAGCTCTAAACTCGCCGCTAGGTGGCTCGTTTCGTATCCCTCATACTCGCTTCATAATGACCATCATTAATGCTCGTTGCATAATATACTATTAATACTTACTACTTTCCAAAAATTTTTATTAAAACAATGCCACAAATTAAAAAAATAAAAGAATAAAACACACACAAACACATTGAAAAATGCCACAAAGATAAAATTTTAACTAAATACGCATTTTCTGAAAAAAAAAATTATATATCAAATATACTTACAGTCATAAAATGTATAAAAAACTAAAAAAATAAACATTGGGGATCGAACCCGTGCATGTTAGGGTACTTAGATTTGTAATCGAAGCCTCTACTCATTTACCCACTTACGCATATCCGTCATGTGGGAAGATAGGCCAACTGAACGTTTTACTGTTTCGACAGTTCTGAATTTAATCAAACTAGTTTGATTTTTGTGGAATTAAAATATTAAAATACAACAAAACATAGCGTAGAGTAAGAAAATAACGTATTAGATAAAGATTGGTAGAAATTTTGTTAGGAATCAAATTATATAAATCAAAGCATTACCTAATAGGTAGGTACATTTTCCATTTTGCAAATAGGTAAGTACCTACCTATGTAATTTTTTATTACAATACTGAAACATTTACACTTACGTACCTGTTGCTTTTAAAAGCTATTTAAGAAGTCACTACGATTATAAACTTGCTCTTGTCTCTGTCATCACAAATAAAAACTAATATACACAACATTTGTTTACTCATAGCCATTGACGTATTAATAAAATAACCGACATATTGAACAATAATTGTTCACAGGTCATTGTAATTACCCAATCAAAGCACGTATAACGTTTGAGCTGCGCCCAGAACCAAGACTTTTGATGAATTCGCGCACATATAAATTTATTCCCAACGCGCCTAAAGAAGTATAACTTCAATAAATAAAAAAATTTGAAATAGAAAACAACAATTAGTATTTATTTACTTTGAAATATTTTGTTACAACTAGATCTTCACATGTTAATCAATCTTTAAGAAGAAGGGTGGAAGAAAAAAATATGTTTTTCTTGTGTTAAGTTTGAGACACCTTGTAGGGAGAACGAGGTATAAATGTGAGTATACATCAGCATAATATTGTAGTCTTATGTTTTGTGAACATTTTGTTTTTTGAATGTCCCTGATATATTTAGAAATAAAAAGGATAGACGGTTTTGTAATTTAACATGTGTTTTAACCGAAACAAAAGTTTGAGACACCTTGTAGGGAGAAAAAGGCACAAAGGTGAGTATACCTCCATATTTTGTTGTAGTCTCATATTTTGTGAATATTTTATTTTTTTTTAATTTCTCTGATATCTTTAATAACAAAGAAACTAGACGATATTACCCTTTAATATGTGTTTTAACTGACGACATGCGTCACATCACACATGTCAAACATAGAAAAACATATTAAAGAGTAATATCGTCTAGTTTCTTTGTTATTAAAGATATCAGAGAAGTTTAAAAAATAAAATATTCAAAAAATATGAGACTACAACATAATATCGGGGTATGCTCACCTTTGTGCCTTTTTCTCCCTACAAGGTGTCTCAAACTTTTGTTTCGGTTAAAACACATGTTAAATTACAAGACCGTCTATTTTTTTTGTTTCTAAAGATATCAGAGACATTCAAACAACAGCATGTTCACAAAACATAAGACTACAATATTATGCTGATGTATACTCACATTTATACCTCGTTCTCCCTACAAGGTGTCTCAAACTTAACACAAGAAAAACATATTTTTTTCTTCCACCCTTCTTCTTAAAGATTGATTAACATGTGAAGATCTAGTTGTAACAAAATATTTCAAAGTAAATAAATACTAATTGTTGTTTTCTATTTCAAATTTTTTTATTTATTGAAGTTATACTTCTTTCGGCGCGTTGGGAGTAAATTTATATGTGCGCGAATTCATCAAAAGTCTTGGTTCTGGGCGCAGCTCAAACGTTATACGTGCTTTGATTGGGTAATTACAATGACCTGTGAACAATTATTGTTCAATATGTCGGTTATTTTATTAATACGTCAATGGCTATGAGTAAACAAATGTTGTGTATATTAGTTTTTATTTGTGATGACAGAGACAAGAGCAAGTTTATAATCGTAGTGACTTCTTAAATAGCTTTTAAAAGCAACAGGTACGTAAGTGTAAATGTTTCAGTATTGTAATAAAAAATTACATAGGTAGGTACTTACCTATTTGCAAAATGGAAAATGTACCTACCTATTAGGTAATGCTTTGATTTACATAATTTGATTCCTAACAAAATTTCTACCAATCTTTATCTAATACATTATTTTCTTACTCTACGCTATGTTTTGTTGTATTTTAATATTTTAATTCCACAAAAATCAAACTAGTTTGATTAAATTCAGAACTGTCGAAACAGTAAAACGTTCAGTTGTCCTATCTTCCCACATGACGGATATGCGTAAGTGGGTAAATGAGTAGAGGCTTCGATTACAAATCTAAGCACCCTAACATGCGCGGGTTCGATCCCCAATGTTTATTTTTTTAGTTTTTTATACATTTTATGATTGTAAGTATATTTGATATATATTTTTTTTTCAGAAAATGCGTATTTAGTTAAAATTTTATCTTTGTGGCATTTTTCAATGTGTTTGTGTGTGTTTTATTCTTTTATTTTTTTAATTTGTGGCATTGTTTTAATAAAAATTTTTGGAAAGTAGTAAGTATTAATAGTATATTATGCAACGAGCATTAATGATGGTCATTATGAAGCGAGTATGAGGGATACGAAACGAGCCACCTAGCGGCGAGTTTAGAGCTGAGTACGAGCTGATAGAGTACGAGCTTCATAATGATAATTAAATGCAAGTTGTATACACGATTTTTTCTATGATCATTCACAACAAAAATATATTCAAATTTATTAATTTTGTATCGCAAACAAATTAAGTAGATTGTCAGTTTAACCAAGAACCGACACGGATGGCGATTCTTTTGATGTTCGCATGTACTTAATTTTAGTATTGAGTTGCCAAGAGTACACCCGAGTACACTGAGAAAAGTCTCACACATTTCTGGCGTGTATCACCAAAATTTTAGTTGCACTGAGAAAAAGGCTGCATGCAGGGCCGGCTTTTGTTGACATTCTTAATAATGGTGGAATTATTTTTGATTTACAAAAGGTTGCAAATACAACACAAAGTAAGAGTGAGAATTATATTGATTAAAACCATGGATAAAATACCTTTTTTTATCCTGATTTTAGCATTGAAAGACCAATAATAAAATATAGTATAGTAGGCGTGACAATCACTAATTATTCTTTTTGGCTTATATTGATACAACGATACAAAATATAATTTGTTGTTTTTACAAATTTTGGAAAAATTTGAACAAGTTGGTGAGAATTTGAACGAGTTGGTGTGACCTAGGCTGTCTGTGCGTCCGACCGCGAATATAACTCCGTCACTCGAATGACAAACGAGGTGTCAAATAAAAGCTTATAATCCAATAATGATACTCAATTTGACATAGGCTGTCTGTCCGTCCGACCGCGAATGTAACTCCTCCGTTACCAGGGGCGTAAAAGAGGCCCCCGCAGCATGAACCTTGCGGGGGGCCTCAATCGATCTGGGGCCCCATCTTGTCGTCTGATATTATGTAAAAATCTGTTATTGGTATATTATTTTACGTTGTATGTTTAAATTTAAGAACGTAAATTTCTAAATAGGCATGTTCGGCAAGTGAATCATCTCATATCTATAAACTTAATCTTTTCCGGTCTCACGAATTTTTATGGTAACGGCAATAAACTATATTGCTTTGTACACTATTTTCAGAACAATATTTCTAAATCAGAAAAGGGTTTTCTCTTTACATTTAGTATTTCGGTACAATTATCGGCAGTAGTTTTCAGAGGCGTAAAAAGGCACTCGTAGCATGCTATCAATATTGCGTCGTCTTCATAACGGAGTATTTTTACTTCTTTGTTTCCCATTCTGTATCCTCTTCCATTGTTGATGCTGTTGGCGATTTCATTCATGATTAAATTGAAGAGAATTGGGCTCAATGAATCCCCTGCCTTATTCCGTTGCCTACATATGTCTATAGATTCTGTAAGTTGTCCATCTATTCTACAGGAACTTATCTATTATACAGAAGATGGATTACATGTTTGAGTCTTGGAGCTTGAGGGGGGCCCCAATATGTCAGGGGCTCCATCTTGTCGCCTAAGATATGTAAAAATTTATGGGGACGGATTAAAGACCTTGTTTTTGCCGCTAGACCCACTACTCGAGAAAACATGATTTAGAATCTAGAGAATACGAAACGCCATTCAAAGCATTGCGAAAACAGAAATTGAAACTGCTGTTCAATCTACTCTTGAAAGAGTAAATGCTTGCATCGAAAATGATGGGCAACAATTTGAACATTTAGGTCGTCACTAAGTAAGTATTTGCTTTTTTATATTTGTAAGTATTTCTTTGTTATATTTTATAGTGTTGTTTGTCTTATTGTTGTTTAATTAATTATATACGTTTACATCTGGAAAATGTTTATTTGTTTTTTCCATAGCACACTACTTTTCCTTAACTTCGTTTACCGGTGACATTAACAGTTGTTTTAAATTTACACGTTTCTTAAGATATCTCTAGATAGAAAAAATGTATCGACATGCGGTTTTCGGTATTATGGTGCTAATTTGGTCTAATTTTGTAATACAGGATTAAAAATGCATACTTGTATTTAATATTCTCCAAAGAAAAGTAGATTTCCGAAAATAATTAAATAACGCCTACTAGCTGGCATATTACTCATTAGGCTATTTTGAAAATAAGACTCTTACATTGACGAAAAAGAGCTGTTTTCAACAAGGTATGCAAAATTCGATTTAGCAGAACATGAGTTACATCCATTTTTCCATAAAAAGGTTCCCACTCACCCCCACCTCTTATTTGCAAAGGTAGACTTAAACTTGTGAAATCAAATATGCGCAGATATTTATGAAGAATACGGTGATTGGATATCCATTGCCCTTCATCAGGTAAATTTTGTAAAATTTTGATTTTTTAATTTTGATATTCAATTACGCCTTCTAGTGATGGACCTACAATTATAAAAATAATTTCCAGGCTTTTCCCGAGGCAATTTTTGTTATAAATATTTTTTCTTAAAGCTGTACTATAAATGGTTCCTGAGATATGGCCGAGAGCCATTCTTATTTTGACACCCGGTACAAGTTCCAAACAGCGAGAGAGCGCTAGCGTCTAAACTCACAGCCAATAGTTAGAGAATATAAAAAATTATTTAATATTTAAATAAAATATAAAAAATAATGTGTGTGTACTTTTTACGCACGTAAGAAGTTATATGATTATATGATTTCAACGAAATTAATATACTTTTAAACAGTTGATTTATATTTTATTTAAATATTAAACTAATTTTAATACTTACTACTTTTCAAAAAGTTTTATTAAAACAGTAACAAAAATTAAAAAAATAAAAGAATAAAACACACACAAACATATTGAAAAATGCCACAAATGATTTCTGAACAATAATTGTCGGAAAAATTTTTAACTAAATACGTATTTTCTGGAAAAAATTATATAATAAATATACTTGCAATCGTGATACTATAAATAAAGAGATAGTATTTTCCCGTAGCGCAAATACGTCCGAGTTCGCACATTGATGACGTAACTGGAGACCGGAAGTTAAATTTGAATTCTTGTTAAAGTTAAATGGGATTTGTATGCATTATGTGATGAAATTATTCAATTAGCAAAATAAAATTAAACTTCAATGTATTCGAAAATAATTTTGTGTCGAGATTCCAGTCAAAATAATTGTCAAAGATAAAATATAAAATACAACCGCGAATAATTCAAAGTAATCGGACATTACGAATGATTACGAACCATTACGAACTTGCCGGTCTCCAGTTACGTCACGACTTCCGGATGTGCAATATAATATTATCTTGTTATTTATAGTATCATACTTACAATCATAAAATGTATAAAAAAAACAAAAAAAAAATAAATTTTCTATTGGGGTTCGAACCCGTTTATGTTTGCGCAGTTAGTATTGGAATTCATTCATTTTACACTTCTACCCACGGAAACACCTGCATCATGTGCGAAGATCGACGAACTAAACGGTTTAAACTTTTGACAGTTCTGAATTTAACCAAATTATTTTGATTTTTGTAGAATATTAAAATATTAATGCAACAAAACAAAGAGTAAAGTGCACTTTACATCAACAATAAATTGAACAAGAAATTGACAAAGTTATTCAAGGTCAAATTTGACTTATACAAAACACCCAATTTTGCCGTGAATAAAAAGAAAATAAAGAAATTTGACAAAATAAAACATATCCAATTGTTCTATTTCATCAAATTCCTTCATTTTCTTTTACAAACCATACATTTTGTACACGTTAAATTTGGCCTTGAATAACTTTGTCAATTTCTTGTTCAATTTATTGTTTATGTAAAGTGGACATAAGAAAACAATATATTAGGTGAATATTGACATAAATTTTGATGGTAATCAAATTATGTAAATCTAAATTACATGCTATTTTGGTAGGTTCATTTTAAATTTTCCAAGTAGGTAGGTACCTATGTATGTAATTTTTATTAGGATACTGAAACATTTACAATTATTACGTACCTGTTGCTTTTAAAAACTATTTAAAAAGTCACTACAATTATAAACTTGCTTTTTTCTCTGCCATCACAACAATAAACTGATACACACAACATTTGTTGATCCATAATCTCCAACAACTATTGACAGATGATTTTAACACCCAATTCGATCCCATATAACGTTTGAGCCAGTGGCGGTTATCCCTTTAGGTCAATTGGTCAATGACCTCCCTGTAATAATTGTACAATTAAACGATTATAATGTAATTATTTCCTTAAAAAAAGAAAATTTTCTGTATTAAAAATACTGTCATTCTGTGTTTGGAATACAATAGTATCGTTCAAAGTTACCGAAAAGCCAAATTTATTTACCGCAATACTACTCTTAAACAGCTAAATACGAACATTCACGATGGTCAAGAAATTTATTTGACCTCACTGTGAGAATACAGCCTGGGATTCCGAACGTTCACGAAAATACGGACTTATGCAAGTTGTAATACTAAATCGGGGTCATTGACCGTAGGTATCGTTTTCGTTGTTGAGACTAAAATCTCTCAGTTTCTATCTTATCTACGGTTGAGACGTGACTATCTACGCAGGGGTAAGATTATTTCGGAATTTAGTGCGTTCGTGAGATTAATATTATTTTATTGTAGATTTTTATAAAATGTCGGTAGTGGTTAGTATAAATGAACTCCAACGCCAAATGAAATTAAATTTTAATGAACGTTTGAAGTTTAAGGATTGCGGAATTCCAAAACCGTGTCTTGAAATCAAACAGACTACAATGGACAAAAATAAACCTGTTCATCGGTATTTTCGCCAAAATATGTATGAATTGTCAGACTGGCTTTGTGGATGTCAGGTATCGAATGCATTTTATTGTTTTCCGTGTTTACTATTTTCTAACGATCCAGTGTGGTGCAAAACGGGAGTTAAGGATTTAAAATTTAAAACACTTGAAAGATAAAATAAAAAAACATTCTTTGTCTGGTAATCACATGAAAAGTGCCATGTCTTTTGCAACTCTGGGCCGTGCCGACATCCGAATGCAATTAGATAGTGCGTATAGACAATCAATTAAAATTTTTAATGACAATGTAACAAAAAACGATACATTTTAAGTAAAATTATTGACTGTATAAAGTTCTGCGGAGCGTTTGAAGTCGTGTTAAGAGGCCATGATGAAACGGAATTATCTGAAAATCCCGGTGTATTTCGCGGTTTAGTAAATTTCGTATCAGAACTGGATTCGATTTTTAAAGAACATCTAGACAAAAGTTCAGTTTTTAAAGGTATATCGAAGTCAATACAAAATGATTTACTATAGTCAATGTTGGCTGTCGTACATCATAAAATAAAATCTGAAATTCAACAATCCGATTTTCTTGCCGTTCAAGCAGATGAGACTACAGATAGTTCAAATAAAACACAGATGGTCATTATTTTTCGCTACGTATTAAATGGTAATGTGCACGAAAAGTTCTGGAAATTTATTAATCCGATAGGAACTAAAGCAGAAAATCTGGCCAACGTTATTATGGATGAATTGGACAGTTTAGAAATAAATAAAACTCTAGAAAAACTAGTCGCTCAAAGTTTCGATGGAGCTTCCGTTATGACTGGAAAATTTGGTGGTGTTCAAAACAAAGTAAGACAAAAATATCACTCAGCTACTTTCATACACTTGCTATGCCCACCAGTTAAACTTAATTTTACAAGAAGCTGTTGGACAGAACAAGAGTGTAAAGGTATTCTTTGCCAGTTTACACAGCTTTTCGTCATTTTTTGGAAAATCTCCTAAGAGGACAGAGGTTTTGGACGAAGTTGTGAAGGTAAGACTACCTAAAGCAGCGCCAACCAGATGGTACTTTAATGCACGATGCGTAGAAACTGTATTTTTATATCAAAAAGATATTCTAGCTTGCTTGGAGAAAATTATAGAAAATGAAGACGATTATAATACTTTAAGTCAAGCCATTGGATTGAAAAATTATTTAAAAGATACTGATTTCTTATATTGGTTAGATTTTTTCCATATGATTATGCCGCATTGTGGCATATTGTTTAATCAACTTCAGAAACGTAATATCGATGTTTTAAATATTAAAAACTATATTGCCAAGTTTAAAGAGGGCATTGAAAAAATCAGAGCCAAAGTATTAAGCAATTCTTCACAGCCCTCATCGTTATGCACGACAGTTTCTAATAAACGGCCAAGACATGAGGACTCAAAACGTCAAACTTCACTGGAAGTGTGTGATATCATTTTATCAGAAATTCAACATCGATTAAGTTTTAGTGAACATCTTGTGATTGCTCAACTTTTTTATGCTGAAAGGTTTATAGAATACAGGAAAAAATTTCCCGAAGATACACTAAAGTTAGTCAAAGTCAACTATCCACTTATAAACTATTTCAAACTGAAAACCGAACTTGAAGTGATGTATGATCGTGAAGATTTTGATAAAAACAGCGGGATTATTTCAATTCTACAGTTATTCATAAATAACAATTTATGTGATACCTTTTCTGAATGTGTAAAATTATTGAACGTTTTATGTACTTTGCCGATGACTACAGTGAAAAGTGAACGTTGCTTTTCTACGTTAAAACGCATCAAGACGTTTTTAAGAAATACTATGGGAGAGAACAGGTTGTGTGCTACGTTAACTATGGAGAAATCTTTAATTCGAACGATCACAAATTTCAACGAGAAAGTGATCGATCATTTCGCAAAATCTAAGGCCAGAAGAACCGATTTACTTTTTAAATCCGCATAAAAATGTAAGTTTTTATTTATTTTAGGTTTTGAGTTTAAGGCTATGGGTACATAATTCGCAAATATTTTACGTGTATCCCTACTTGTTCTGTCTTTACACGGCAAATTACGTGTAGTAAAATTCACACGTGTAGTAAAATTCACATTTGAATGTTCTTGGATAACTGTTATTTTTATAATTGCAAATTATTAATTCAGTTAATAAATATAATAATTTTTTCACTAACTATGTTTTCAGTGATTGTAATAATTTATTTGTACAACAAAAACTAATAATCAATCGAGAAAAGAGGAAAAGTGTTAAAGTGATTTTTTAATAATATGTTGTTATTTTGGAACGCTTACAATTTTGAACATCTCTAACAACAAAATACTTGGATCACAGGATATATCTGATGTATTCTCTGCTTGGATCTTTCACAAATAATACACAATAAATAACTTTTTATTAAGTTCACGTCTTAAATCAATTATTTATCAAATACACTATATATCAATAATATTTAATCAATTTCTCAAAATATTCCCGATGCAATGTCAAATATTTAAAATTGTCACTGATTGTCAGTGTCTGACTGACAATATATGCTGACAATATTATATTCGGTTGAGTGCGTTGTAAGACAAAGACAGATTTGGAAAATATTACCACGGCATTGTGTTCATTTTTTTCAAATCCTGAAAAAACCAATAAATATTTTTGAAAAATTTAAGCGCAGAATGAAAGACTAAATTATTACCGAGGGCCGAAAGTCCCTTAGAATAAATAAAAAGTTTATTTTGAATGAGATATTTGAATTTAAAAATCACACTAAATTTTCTCTTAGTTTTTTCACCCCTGTAACTTATTAAAATAAACATTGTAGAAGTTCTCAGGGACTTTCGGCCCTCGCTAATAACGTAATCTTTCATTCTGCGTTTAAATTTTTCCAAAATACTTATTAGTTTTCTCAGGATTTGAAAAAAATGAATCCCCATTTGAATAGCATTGCAGCCGAAAATACGTTCCGATCCTCTTAAGTAGTTTGTTGATATTCTGGCTGTTATAATTACATATCGTCACTTGAATGCAGAACTATACTAACTCAAAAAAAAATTTTTTTCGTTTATTTCATATAAAGGTAATAGTCTAGGCGCCAAATAGAGGTCACCGTGTCATTTTCAATTCTGATGGACAAACTCAACGGTTTCTTATGGATTTTTGGCTGCTGATTACGAATTTCGAGGGGGGATTTCGATCCGAGTGGTCAAAAAATTGTTATAAACAATTAATTGTTTATAAATTGTTTATAATGCTCTGGCTCATAAACTAAAAGAAATAAAAAAAATGTTTCAAATAAAATTTGTTCCTTAATAAAAAACGAAGAAACAACCGTTTACTAAACTTAAATCCGACAATCAGAACTCAAGATATTGTAAAATTAGTGCACAATGCAAATTGCAAATTGCAAAATAAGTATTTTTCGAAGCTTTATCGATCGTAACTCGGCTTCTACGCATGCAAATGAGCCTTATAAGGTGTTCTTTTAAAGCTTAATTAAGAGGCTTCCAAACAAAGTTTGTTAAATTATTTTATCTTCATTTGTTTTAAAGTTATACCCGTTTTAAATTATAATTTTCTCAAAAAAAATTGTACATTAATTTGTTTATAAAGGTTTCAAGCAAACTTGAGCTATAAACATTTATACTTTAATTAACAATAATTATAAAACAACTCAAAAGGAACAATTTGAGCTTACGAAAATGTTCGTAAGTTTATTTTTGGCTAAGATGTCGATATTTTAATGGCGCGCTATGAGGCGCAAGATTGGCTCACAGTCAATTAAGTATGTATTCTTCGACGCTTTATCGATCGTAACTCGGCTTCTACGCAAGCAAATGAGCCAATATGTGATATCCATATAAAAATGGATCGAGTTCTTTTGCAGCATCATCATTGCATATAAAACGAGCATTTATGATGTGGCGGCATACACACAATTGACGGGCCTTGATGATGCTGCAAAAGAATAGATCCACTTTATATGGATATCATATAGATAATTAGACTCTGAAGCCTCAAAAAGTTTTAGTTTTACTGCCTACAAGAACAGACTTGCACCACCATGTAACTGTTAAAATTTCGCTAAGAACATGCAGATGTAAAAAGCTAATATTCCCTGTATATCTCTATGCAGATTTGCAGATGCATGAAAAAAAATGTTTGTAAAAATAGTATTAATTAATAGTATCAACTTACTTTTAAGTTATACTTCTGAAATATTAGTTTTTAATGTTTTTTTCTCATTTAGTGCAACAAATAGAAGACAAAGTAAATAGAATGAAAGGTGATACGAGGTACAGTATGATGATTTAATTACATATAAGAATTATATGATAAAATTGTATTATTATCTTCAAAAATGAAAAATGAAGATAACGTATGTATACATAGAAATTATAATTTGCATCTAGAAGTTAGCGCGTGAACCTTTACGCGGTGACCGATCTTGCGCCTCATAGCGTGCGCCATTAAAATATCGACATCTTGGCCAAAAATAAACTTATGAACATTTTCATAACATCAAATTGTTCCTTTTGAGTTTTTCTATTATTATTGTTCATTAAAGTATAAATGTTTATAGCTCAAATTTGCTTGAAACCCTTATAAACAAATGAATGTACAATATTTTTAAGAAAATTGTAACTTCAAACGGGTATAACTTTAAAACAAATGAAGATCAAGTAATTTAACAAACTTTGTTTGGAAGCCTGTTAATTAAGCTTTAAAACGACACCTTCTAAGACTCATTTGCATGCGTAGAAGCCGAGTTACGATCGATAAAGCTTCGAAAAAATACTTATTTTGCAATTTGCAATTTGCATTGTGCACTAATTTTACAACATCTTGAGTTCTGATTGTTAGATTTAAGTTAAGTAAACGGTTTTTTCTTCGTTTTTTGTTAAGGAACAAATTTTATTCAAAACATTTTTCTTTATCTCTTTTAGTTTATGAGCCAGAGCCTTATAAACAATTTATAAACAATTAAATTGTTTATAACAATTTTTTGACCACTCGGATCGAAATCCCCCCTCGAAATTCGTAATCAGCAGCCAAAAATCCATAAGAAACCGTTGAGTTTGTCCATCAGAATTGAATATGACACGGTGACCCCTCTGGCGCCTAGACTATAATACATATCGTATATTTTCATGCAGAAAAATCTTAAGTTCATAACTTTAAATTTACTAATAGAAATTCTATATAGAACATTATAATCCTAACTAGCAAATCATTATTTTATCAATGCAGAATAATCCTAAGTAAATACAAATACAGTTAGGATTGTTCTGCATTTTCAATAACAATGGCCAACATTATTTTTGTTATCTTCTATTTACATAGGATAATTCAACGGCTATCGGTTAGTCATTTCCATCGTCTTGTTGGATATTCACGTTTGTTCTCTTATCAAATCGAGTTGCAGTGAGTGTGAATTTTAAAAACAATAATGAAACGAGGTAAGTTTTAATAATAAATATGCTTTATTAGTGGTTTTTTATCTATTGTGGGTTTAAGGGTATCTAAGTGGGCTTTAATAAAACTATGAATCTTGTTTTTAAGATGCTTTTGGTAGAAAGTAGGTACGCATTAAAGGGCTGTGTTTTTATTCTGCCACGTGCTATAAATTGTATATAACTATTAGGCACGTGTTGAATTTCACAATATTTTATGATATATTTGAGAAAAGATCGCAGAATTACTAACCACACATACATATTTCGTTATCAAATAACATATAATTCAAATTTATATCGAACAACGGGTTGCTACAGACGGCAGCACCTAGACATAATAATAATACTACATTAAACGTTTGGGGATACATTATTATTGGGAAAAAAATTGTAAATTTGAACAAGTGAAATAAGGTTTAACGTACGTCCTGGTTTCTGAGTATTTTAATTTGTATCAATTAATTTTAAATGTCTGCAAGTAATTTGTTCTTGTTATGCAGACTGTAAGCTCATTGTAAATTTGTTGCAGGTGCGTTAATGGTAAAAATGGCCATGTCTATGAATTCAGCACAACATGAGAATTCTGGAGAATTAAGTAATGATACGGCAGGTAGTCCTATATCTATAGCTACGGTAGAAAGCCCTTCCACATTGTATACTAACCAGCAGTACTACAGAGATCTATTTGAATTAAGATCTCTACACTCTCCCGTACACCAAGAACAACAGTATTGCCAGCTCGAGACACCGATAGAACAGCAGTTTTCCCAACAATATAATCAATATTACGACTTACCAATACCTACCTCCGTAGGACTACTAGTACCTGAAGCAGAGCAGTAGGTATCGCCAATCTCAGAATAATTGTTTAGGTTATTGTTCACCTCTAGATAACGTCATAGATCTTCAAACATCCATAGAACAACCACGTTTGCAGCAACGTGATGAAGCTAAAGATTCCCATAATCCTACACCTAGCGTTGTAAACCTTGCAACACCTGTCCTTCAGCACCAAGATGATATTACGCGTCCATCCACATCTACCGGTAAGCTTTTACCAACCATCTCACAACAAACTGATGAAAATAGTGACCCATATGCTACAGATGGAAGCTCAGATGTTGATTTTGATTCTTCAAGTTCTTCGGATGAAGAAGGTGATCATCATAGTTCAATTGTAAACCAGCAGGATGCCCTAGTGTCTGAGGAAAAAATACCAGATATCACCAAGTCTCGTAAGCGAAAAAGAAACCCAGATAATTGGAGGAGAAATAGAATAAATAAATTACGAAACTCCGGCAAGGCCTATGTAAATTGGAAGTCTAAACAGGTTTCAGAAAGTCCATGTCCCATAACATGCAGACTTAAATGTCAAACGAAATTTCAGGAAAAACATCGCGTCCAGATTTTTCAAGATTTTTGGAAGTTGGGAGATATTAATTATCAGAGAGAATTTGTTTTGCGGAACTTAACTGTGAAGCCTACAAAACACCCCAGAAAAAAGAAGGATGCAGTTGAGCTTCCAGAAAGTGACACTTGTGAAAGTCGTAGAAAGCTGTCGTATTTTTATACTTTTCCACAAGAGAATTGTCCAGTCAACAGAATCAAGGTATGTCAAACATTTTTCTTAAATACCCTGGGAATAAGTCATCAAATCGTCAAAACAGTAGTTAAAAAAACTCATCATTCAAATTCAATATCGCCACAAGCAGATTTACGAGGTAAAGTACAATGTAATTCTCGATTGCCAAAACATTTTAAGACTTCAGTACGACATCATATTAACTCCTTTGCTTTGATTGAAAGCCATTATTGCAGAAAAAATAGCACTAAAAATATTTGCCACCTGACCTCAATATCAGCAAAATGTACCGTTTATATAGAACATATTGCAGTGATAACAATATAAGTACCATAGCTTCTTATGCTGTATATAGAGAGGTATTTAACAATGAATTTAATTTGGGTTTTTTCATTCCCAAAAAAGACCAGTGCGATTTTTGCAACAAATTGTCTAATTCTTCTCCACCAGAAAAGGAAGAACTTCGTTCTGCAATGGAAGCTCGCCTTAAAAACAAGGACTTATCTAGAGCCAATAAAGAACTAGATAAAGAGAGGGCTAAAACTGATAATTCGTTTTGCATGGCTATATACGACTTACAAAAAACATTGTTATGTCCTAAAGCTGAAGTATCTCTCCTCTACTATAGACGTAAGCTTGTATGTTACAATCTGACTGTGTACGATGCTGCTAACAAACAGGGATACTGCTACATGTGGCCAGAATCGCTAGCATGTAGGGGTGCTTGTGAAATCGGTAGTTGCATATTAAGTTTCATTGACGAAATGGTACGAAATGGAATTAAGGAATTCAGTTTCTATATTGACAACTGCACTGGGCAAAATCGCAATCGATTTATATATTGTCTCTACATGTATTGTGCCGCCAAATATGGTGTTAAAATTACTCACAGTTTTCTAGAAAAGGGACATACACAAAATGAGTGCGACTCTACATGGGGTTATCGAAAGAGCTGCAAAAAAAATCCCTATATTTAGTCCACAGCAGTGGTACACATTAGCAAGGACTGCGTGTAAAGTGCGACCTTATAAAATTAAAGAAATGGCTCAGACGGACTTTTACGATTTAAAGGACATGTTAGCCAAAACTACAAAAAATTGGGATAAAACTGAACTTGGTTGCAAAGTCATATTTAATAATTTGAAAGATATTATGGTTGACCCAAAATGCCCAAACGAACTTAACATTAAATATAGTTTTGAAGAAGATTTTATAAAAATTAATACTCTGGAATTGAAAAGGAGCTACCAAAAGTTAGATTCATTAGAGACCTATCAACTTAGAATGTTGAGAAGCTCACCAGTTCCAATTCCTGCCGCGAAATATAAAGACTTATTATTTTTGTGTGAAAACAAAGTTATACCTACGGAATACCATAACTTTTTCACTAATATTCAAGCTAGTAACATTCCCGAACCGGAAACTAACGAAGAATAATTTAATAATATGTTAATTTAATAATTTGACCATTTCATAGTATTCTTTTGATATGTTGATTTTGAGTTGTAAATCTTAAATAAAAATTAAAGTTTTAAATTTTACTGATTTTGTTTTTATTTCTATCCTATGTTAATATTAAATTTATTCTAAGCTTGAAATTTATAAATGCAGAAGTAGCTTATGTACCAAACATCGCACTTACAATAGTTCTGCAGTAGAATTTATAAATCAGTAGTATCCTAAGTCACACTTTTTAGAAAAAAAATTGACATTAATCCGTCTCATTCCTAATAACACATTTAAAAGGTTCCTAATATACCATACTGAGATAATTTCACCATTTAACCAAATACTGTTTAAATTATGACACATTGAAATATTAAAATTGCTCTCCTGTAAAATATTGTTATAAATCACCTAGCATAGGTGTAAGTAGATGGAGTAAGTCAGACTAATAAGGAATCTGACAGATATATTTGTCAATTTAGAAGTTTTGTCATAATAATTGTTTTTGTCACGTTTGAATTTTGGAGGACTTATTTTTGTACTTTAGTTTATTAGGAATTTTAATAAACTTGTTAAAACAGAGTAACAATTCTCTTAATCCCTGAACCCATCTAGAATTGCAACAATATCTTAAATGTGAGTTAAGCTAGTTCTGCATTCAAGTGACGATATTATTATCATACTATTTATCTGATTTATTTGACAATTAGTAATGAAGACTTGTTCCTTTTACTTATTTCATATTTACTTGTCAAATAAAGATCCGCTTAAATTTAAACAACATATTGCAAAATAAGAAACCAAGACAGATGATGGAATAAGAAATTATTCAAAATGGGATTTGTAGGTCTTGTTTTTCCAAAAAAATCTTGAACCACCGGATATGACCTCCCTCTTCACTTACAGACCAGCCGCCACTGGTTTGAGCGACTAAATATACTGTCATATAATAACGATAATTGACTAATATACTGTCGGTGTGCGCACGCGCCAGAGAATGTAAAAATTCACCATCGTGCCTAAAGAAGTACTTCAATAAACTATTTAAAGTACATATATCAATTTCGTTGAAATCACATATATAAGTATAACTTCTCACATGCGTACAAAGTACACACACATTCTTTTTTTACAATGAATATTAATTTGTTTGGTTGTATAATCCACTTCTGCATTTATGTGGTATATTTGATTTAAAATGGATTAAGGAATTTTTTGTAATTTGGCAACAATGTCAACTTAGATCTCTGACGTACATAATGACGTACATCGAGATTTATGCTGTTCCAACTGTATGTATGTTGCATTCCATGTCTTTTTATTCTGTATTCTGTGTCAATCTAAGATGAACATTATTGGTGCAGTATGACATTTGACACCATCATCCTCTCTTCTCTTACTAACATCTTTGGTTTTATTGGTGAAATCAGCTGAAGTTGTATGTTGTACTGCGCTCACGCGAAGAGAACTTTACGAGAACTCCATTATTAGATTTTACAATTTGACAATTTCTGAACTGAAGTGACAAAAATTAGTGGACAAATGATCTGTTTGTTAGTGAAATAGAATATAAAATTACAGTTACAAAATATCTTATGAAAAAATTAACAGTAAGTCGTCTTTCACATGTCATTAATTCTGTAATTTCTAAAATTATAAAGCATATAGGAAACAAGTTTCTCCATTTCTTGGCACTCTACCAAAGTGTATTTTTTAGATCACAGAAGCTTTGTAGTTGATTGAGAGTGTTGAGCTGTAGGTACTGTAGTTTAGTGTTTGTACTTCATCAACCCTCGACTATATACCTTAAAGTCCCTTGTGATAGATAAAGAAAAACTAAAAATACGGAAGATTTACATGAGATCTAACCTTGTCCTTGTCAGACTGAATAAGAAGGTAATTGCGTTTCTCTTTGTGTTTAATAATAACGTGTCATTTATTTTCATACTGTTTAAAAATTGTACTTGTCATGCTACACTATTTTTGTTTTTATAATTTGGGAGAAAGTTTTCCTGGACAATATTGCACTTTCTCTTCCTCTACTATTACCCAACAGTGTTATAGTTACAACATTTTCCTCAAAACCAACAGTAGCACATGACTATAAGGAAAATCTGTTAAAATTTGACAGGTTTATTTGTATTTATTTTTAGTTTGTGATTAAAGGTCTAATACCTTTAGTCCAGAGAAATAAGGTTTTTATCGGGACACTTGAGCAGCCAGGTTGCAAATGGGTTTTTGGGGTACTATATACCTAATACATTATACATACAAAAATGCCCGTTACAGTTCGGACAAGAATTTTAGTTATTAACAAATCAATGGCTTAGAACCATAGTGACGTAACTACAAAAAACACAATTTCTAATAAAGTGAAATAAAGGTTTTTAAAACAGGGTAAACGCAAATTACTAAATATTTAATGGAATTATACCAACCGAAAGTATTTTTTAGTATAAAATAAAGGTAGGAGAAACAGAATTTGTAGTAAAATGTATTATTTTATGTTTTTGGTAAAAATGATATAGATTTTAGTTACACCTATAGGTAGTTACGTTTTTGTTACACTAAAAAATGTAGATACGTTTAATCTTAAATGATCGTTTTAATAATAAAAATAAAAAAAATAAACAGTATTTATTAAGCGAAATACTAAAAAATACAAAAAAATTAATATTAATCACTATCTTCTTGATTGGATATATTTTCGTTCCCATATGTTCCATGACACTCGTTTAAAGAAGCATAAAAACATGTTTTGGGAATAACATCTTGACAAAGCTCCATAAGATTTTTATATTTTTTAGAGGAGATAGCCATGGCACTTGTATAGAT
Source organism: Diabrotica virgifera virgifera (assembly GCF_917563875.1). Classification (NCBI taxonomy): domain Eukaryota; kingdom Metazoa; phylum Arthropoda; class Insecta; order Coleoptera; family Chrysomelidae; genus Diabrotica; species Diabrotica virgifera. The sequence goes on along the minus strand of NC_065447.1, from coordinate 89,571,339 downwards.
TACTTACACAAACATTGGTTGAAACATCCAATTCAAGAAAAGCTTCTGAATCCATTTCGTACTTAAAAAACACTGTGTTTGGGCATTCTTTTTTAAACTGAAACCAAACGACTTTAAGCCAATTTATTTTGTTGCAATTTGTATCTATTTTTTATTATGTATAGTTTTCTGTGTCAAGCTATTAAAATCGAAAAACGCTGTTTGATCCATTTCAGTTACCCTGTACTTTAAATTTCTGGATGCTGCTCTTATAATCGCATACCAACCAGATGGATCAAAAATGTCTACATTTCGACTTTTTTTTCTATTTGCGCATGGACAGAATCACATTCCATCATGGAATGGCCAGGTTAAAAAAAAACTGGTTAATTATAGAAACACTCTAAATTTTTAACGGCATAGAGAAACATTGAAACCATATTAACATTTCGATTCTGTCCACCGCACGTGTCTGAAAAAAAATTATACTCACTGTGCAGTTGATTTTCAGATAAATGTTTCCAGATGCATGAAGCAATCTCGACTGAACCGCGTTTAGCCATTCCTTCATGCCAAACATAATTATAGGCATCTTTGGAAGCAACATTAAAAACTGTTAAATTATAGACAGCTAATCTGCGTTTGTAAAAAAGTTTTTTTGCATTAGTTTTTGGGCAATAGCGGACTGCTTCTAGATCGAATTCAGCTAAGAAACAATCACCAGCAAGTGCCTTTTCTTTTATGGAATTCTTCATATTTCTGGCTAATGTTTTTATTTTTAAATGGCTTGCGTGCTCACTCTGTTTTGTAGCTTGTTCGTTTGCTGACAAGTGATCAAATACGAAACATTTGTCGCACAAGTCCTTCCTGGGAGTATGAAATGTTAAACTCTGTATTAAAAATATTTCTGTATTACCACAGCTTTTCTGGATTCAATTTTTTATATAAGTAGTCTTCTGTATAGAGGTTGTACATTATTTGAACATTTAAGTCGGATGCCAGATATTGCTTACCAGTATCTTTTCGGCAGTAATGAGACAGTACTCGAGGAAATAAATTTATATGTATCAATAATATTCTGTTTAGCAATTTCAGGACGTTTATTTGCAGGTATGTGATGACCTATTTTGTCAGATTGTATTATATTTTCCTAAGTGCGTTTAGATAGAATTCTCCTTACAAAAGTTTCAGATATGTCTAAAGTTTATTTTTACTATTATCCTAAAAAGGCATTTTAAAAATCTAAAACTAAAACCATTACTGTTAATCTCTAACCTGAGCTGGTAGGATTAAAATCTGGATCAGCTAAAGAGTCATCAGAATTTATGGTATCCTCAGTGTAATCTATAAAGGTAATAGTTTAAAATATATAGTTATTATTGTAATTGGTATATTATGAATTATACTTACGATTTTCGCGAACCATACTTTTTTCCCCTAGACATATTTATTGACAGTTATTATGTAATTTATTAGAAATTAAATAATTAAGCGCACATAAACAATATCTCCAACAACACACAATAATTTGGAACTATAAGCAATTTATAGGTTAGAACTGTGTCGCAAGGTAAACTTTATAAGGGACGGTTAGTGCCAAAAGAATGTATCGCCCGTTACGAGCTTACTTTACAATATTGATTTATGAACCCAAATAACGTAAGCGCTCTTACTTTACTATGGGCCAAAACAAAAATGTTTTTTTGTACTTACGCGTAATGCCATCTTCTTAAATATTTATAGTAGCTGTTCCGTTTCTTTGGCACTAAATCTTTACACCTTAGACATACTTTTGGCTATCTTAACTCAATTTCGCCAATTTTGTAGTTACGTCACTATGGCTCTAAGCCATCGAAATAAGGGTCAAAAATGGCAGTTTTTTCGTTTAAATCGGTACAGGTAAAAATAGGATAATTAAATATCTTATTTATAGTATTCTTCTTTTAGTAGATGAGCCAATGTTTAAAACGGCAGTTTTTTAATTTTGGTCTGATTATTTGTTGCTTCGAAAATTGCAAAATAAAACTAAAATTTCGAAAATAAAAAAATTGCTATAACTTTCACGAAAGTGATCTTACAACTTTTATATTTCACAAAAAGTTGAGTCAAAGAGTCCATATACTGCACAAAAAATTTTAAGACGATTCGTCAATTAGTTTAAATTTTATTCAATTTGTTTATTCCAAAGAGCTTTTTTTGTAATGTTATTGTTCAGAAAATAATATTTATATAGAAATTCTGTGAAAACAACATGAAAGAACAATAGTCTTGTTTTCAAATTATTGAAGAAAATCATTAAAAAGTAATTTTTGTCACTACGAAAACATTTTACTAAAGTAGAGTCATTTTTGGCTTGTAAACAATTTGAATAGCTTTGTTAATATTGACTGTAGAGTAAATTTACCTTAGAATTTCAAAAGCTGGTATTTTTACACAAATTTTCGAGAAAAAACTTTTTGCCTAGGTTAATTACGGTCAAAGTTAGCCACTTTTATTATTTAATTCACAGTTACTTCAATATACATAAAATTCTCCTGTAACAGTGTTAGTTACCACACTACTCCGAAACGGCTTGGCCGATTTTTATGAAATTTTACAAGTATATCCTATGGGACTGAGAATAGGTTTCAATCTATTTTTCATACCCATAGGTTATAAGGGGGGTTGCCCCCCTGACATTTTTTTTATTTTTTTGGACAAAATTGTCTATCTTAATTTTGTATGATGTAGGATTAAAAAATACATACAACCCTTAATTTACACTTTTCCATCACCAACCCCTATTTGTTAATACCGATCTATATATTTACATCTATAAAATTCTCCTGTCACAGTGTTAGTTGTCATACTCCTTCGAGACCGCTTGACCGATTTTTATGAAATTATATATGTATATTCGGTATATCTTAGAATCGGTCGTAATCTATTTTTCATATCCCTGAGTGATAAGGGGAACTCCCCCTAACACTTTGAAATGTTAGGTGGGGATTTACGTACATAACATACTCTACAAGACTACGAGTACATATACAATTTAAAAAAATTATTATCAAAATCCATCAACAAGCTCTGGAGATATTAATCGCAGCATATGTTTGAAGAATCAGTTTCATTTTTTGAGTGCACGGATTTTAATAATTCATTTCCACCGACCACAAATCGATTTCGTTAGAACGTTATTTTTAAAGCTTTATTAACAACTCTGTTAAAGTTTAAAGTTTACTCAAATTTTTACACATAAACTATATACTTTCAACTTCGAAATGACTCTAGTTGGGTTGCTTAATTGTTATAAACAAAGTAGCTGCAAATTAAATAAAAAAAGTGGCTAACTTTGACTGTAATTAACCTAGGCAAAAAGTGTTTTTTCAAAATTCGTAAAAAATACCAGCTTTTCAAATCCCAAAGTAGTTCTAATCTACAGTCAATATTAACAAAGTTATTCAAATTGTTTATGAACTAAAAATGACCCTACTTTGGTAAAATGTTTTCGGAATGATAAAAATGACTTCTTAATGATTTTTTAAAAATATTTTGAAAACATGACTTTTCTTCTTTCATGTGGTTTTCACAGAATTGCTATATCATTACCATTTTCTGAACAATAATATTGCGAAAAAAAGCTCATTGGTATAAACAAATTGAATAAAATTTAAAGTAATTGACGAATTGTCTTAAAAATTTTTTGTGCATTATATGGACTGTTTGTTCCAACTTTTTATGCAATATGAAAGTCTTAAGGTCATTTTCACAAAAGTTATAGCAATTTTTTTATTTTCGAAATTTTAGTCTTATTTTGCAATTTCTGAAGCAACAAATGATCGAACCGAAATTCAAAAACTGCTATTTTAAACCTTGGCTCATCTACTAAAAGAATAACAGTATAAATAAGATATTTAATTACCCTATTTTTACTGGTAGCGATTTAAACGAAAAAACTGCCATTTTTGACACTTACTTTTTAATAACTAAATTTCTCGTCCGAACTGTGACGGGCATTTTTGTGTGTATAATGTATTAGGTATATAGTACCCAAAAAACCCATTTGCAACCTGGCTGCTCAAGTGTCCCGAACATGGTATATTTTTGCCTTATTTCCCTGGAGTACTTGTGGTCAACTTTAAATTAGTTTTAATTTAATACTTAAACCAGAGGTTTTAATATTATGATCAACAAACAATCAGCTACATAGCAGCATCACTATGTATGGTATATCATCTGTTTGAAGACTGATATTTGCCACTGACTAAATGTATCAAAGTAATGTGTAATGCTACAGTGTGAATATAGTCTGGGCTGATTATCGGAGAATAGGCCATTTTTGGGAAAAGTTATTTACCAGCAATTTTATTGCTGGAATCGAATTATAAGATCCTATATATTAATAATATAGGTATGCAAAGTCCTCAGATAGTGTGCTACTTTTTTTATAAACAAAATGGCGCCCGAAAATCTATAACTCCGAAGATTTTAATTTTACAACAAAAACACCCAAATAAAAATTCACCGTGATTAAATTCTGCATAGAGACGTGTTTTTCCCGATCTGCTCGGATGAAAATTTTCCTCGGAAAATGCGGGTTTTCCCAACAAAATCTTTAATTTTCAAATAAAGTTTTAGATAAGTAATTATCTACCAATAATTAAATCATTTGGTGACTTAAAAGCCTTCTTGGCTTAGATTATAGTTCCAGAAGCTGATGAAAATTAAACGAATATTTTAGCAACAATTCAATTGTTAATTAATAATTTACGGCCGCAATAATAACCAAAATAACTATGATACACTGATCAAACTTTGAAATCTTATAAAGATGAGATGCCTATTTAATATTTTGTAGACAAAATAAAATTTTTTTATTTTTTTTGCATTATCTTTAAATGTTTAAAAAAAATAGTTATAAACAAATTAACGTTTCTCAGAAAGTTTTTATTATATTGTAATTTTAAAAAATAGCTAAAATGCGCATTTCAAATATCTTGAAAATGAATGCTTTAATACTTTTTTGCAACCATTTGCAAAAAAGTTATGAAACAGCAAAGTAAACATACGATTTCTACGGTGTTTATAATTTTTTTTAATTCTTTCAAAGCGTAGAAGTGAGTTTAAAGTACAAGCTAATTATTTACAAAGAAATATCGATTATCAGTTTAATGCTTATATTTTAATTAAAGATTATAAATATATTTTTTTGTAATTTACACGCGCGAAAGTAGAATAATACAGCACTGTAACTAAAATCTTCACTCGGAGCGACGACGGGCCGCGCGAGACGTACACTTTTATAAATAATGCATGCTGCGTGTCAGTCGCTTCGAGTGAACATTTAAGCTCCGACTCTGTCTCAGACCTACTTTTGCGCTAAAAATTACAAAAAAAAGTATTTTTAATCTTTGATTAAAATATAACCATTGCACTAATTTTTGACATTCTTTGTGAGTAATCATATTATACCATAGACTCACTTTTAAGCTTTGAAACAATTAAAACAAATTATAAACAACGGAGAAAACGTATATTTATTTTGCTGTTTCATAACTTTTTTGCAAATGGTTGGAAATTTTTTTTAAAGCATTCATTTTCAAGACCTATGAAATACGCATTTTAAGTATTTTATAAAATTAGAATATAATAAACAATTTCTGAGAAATGTTCATTTTTTTATAACAATTTTTTTTAAACATTAAAGATTATGCAAAAAAATGAAAAATTTATATTTTGTCGACAAAATATTAAATAGGCATCACACCTTTATAATCTTTCTAAGTTTAATCAATGTCTCATGATTATTTTGGTTGTTATTGCGACTGTAAATTGTTAATTAACAATTGAATTGTTGCTAAAATATTCGTTTCATTTTCACCGGCTTCTGAATTTATAATCTATACCAAGAAAGCTTTTATTTCACAAAGCTATATAATTATTGATAAATAATTACTGGCCCAAAAAATTTATTTGAAAATTCGAGATTTTGTTGGGAAAACCCACATTTTCCGAGGAAAATTTTCGTCGGAGCAAATCGGAAAAAACGTACTTCTATTTAGAATTAAATTGGGGTGAATTTTTATTTGAGTGTTTTTGGTGTAAAGTTAAAATCTTCGGAGTTAGAGAGCAATAATTGAAAAAAATAAGATTTGTCGGCGCCATTTTGTTTATAAAAAAAAGTAGCACACTATCTACGGACTTTGCATACCTATATTAATAATATATAGGATCTTATAATTCGATTTCAGCAATAAAATTGCTGGCAAATAACCTTTCTCTGTACTTTACTAAGAATACCAGCGTATTATAACTTTTTTTTTTCAAAATTTAAAGATTATGCAAAAAAAAGAAAAATTTATATTTTGTCGATAAAATATTAAATAAGCATCTCATCTTTATAATCTTTATAAGTTTGATCATTGTATCATGATTATTTTGGTTATTATTGCGATCGTAAATTGTTAATTAACAATTGAATTGTTGCTAAAATATTCGTTTAAGAGGATCGGTACGTATTTTCGGCTGCAATGCTATTCAAATGGCGATTCATTTTTTTCGAATCCTGAGAAAACTAATAAGTATTTTTGAAAAATTTAAACGCAGAATGAAAGATTACGTTATTAGCGAGGGCCGAAAGTCCCTGAGAACTTCTATAATGTTTATTTTAATAAGTTACAGGGGTGAAAAACTAAGAGAAAATTTAGTGTGATTTTTAATTTCAAATATCTCATTCAAAATAAACTTTTTATTTATTCTAAGGGACTTTCGGCCCTCGGTAATAATTTAGTCTTTCATTCTGCGTTTAAATTTTTCAAAAATATTTATTGGTTTTTTCAGGATTCGAAAAAAATGAACACAATCCGTGGTAATATTTTCCAAATCTATCTTTGTCTTACAACGCACTCAGCCGAATATAATCTTGTCAGCATATATTGTCAGTCATAGACACTGACAATCAGTGACAATTTTAAATATTTGACATTGCATCGTGAATATTTTAAGTTATTGATTAAATATTATTGATATATAGTGTATTTGATAAATAATTGATTTAAGACGTGAACTTAATAAAAAGTTATTTATTGTGTATTATTTGTGGAAGATCCAGGCACAGAATACATCAGGATAATATATTCTGTGATCCAAGTAATTTGTTGTTAAAGATGTTCAAAATTGTAATCTTTCCGTAATAATATTATTAAAAAATCACTTTTCCTCTTTTCTCGATTGAATATTAGTTTTTGTTGTACAAATAAATTATTACAATCACTGAATACATAGTTAGTGAAAAAATTATCACATTTATTAACTGAATTAATAATTTGCAATTATAAAAATAACAGTTATCCAAGAACATTCAAAAGCCATCTCTTTAAATTAATGATGACATTTTCAAGTAGAATGACATTCTAGTAATGTTTACATATCCATGCCAGTGTGAATTTTACTACACGTAATTTGCCGTGTAAAGACAGAAAAAGTAGGGATACACGTAAAATATTTGCGAATTATGTACCCATAGCCTTAATTTTCACCGGCTTCTGGAATTACAATCTATACCAAGAAAGCTTTGACGTCACTAAGTTATTTAATTATTGATTAATAATTACTTACCTAAAACTTTATTTGAAAATTAAAGTTTTTATTAGGAAAACCCGCATTTTCCGAGGAAAATTTTCGTCGGAGCAAATCGTGAAAAACATATCTCTATGCAGAATTTAATTGCGGTGAATTTTTATTTGGGTGTTTTTGTTGTAAAGTTAAAATCTTCGGAGTTATAGAGAAATAATTGAAAAAAATACGATTTGTCGGCGCCATTTTGTTTATAAAAAAAGTAGCACGCCTTCTGCGGACTTTGCATACCTATATTATTAATATATAGGATCTTATAACTCGATTCCAGCAATAAAATTGCTGGTAAATAACTTTTCCATGAATTTTGCTAATTAGCCCAGAGTAATAAGAAATTTAAAAAAACTGCACATTCAAAAATCTTAATTTACATTTTTTTATAATATAGTAGTTCCATTTTATCTTTTCCTGTGTGGCACGATTCATTTTCAAACAAATTAAATCAAAACTGACTGACAAAATTTTGACTTAATTTGTTTGAAAATGAATCGTGACGCATGGGGAGTGAAGAACAATATCACACTTCAGGATGTACAGTGGAACCCCAATAAGTCGGCCTCCGACAACCCGGAAGTCCGGCTAACCCGGACCGATTTTCATCAGACAAAATAAACAGTTTTTTTTTTGCTTTGACTGAGTTTTTTACCAAGAAATAAACAATACTTTAGACAACTGTACGTAATTTAGATGTATTGTGCATAATATATTTCATGTTTTTGTAATTATAATGTGTATTTTATTAATTTTTTCCATATTCTCCGGCTAGCCCGTATTTTCGATAACCCGGATCGGCCGTGGTCCCGATTAATCCGACTTATCGAGGTTCCACTGTAGTGTCAAAAGTTAGAATAGCAATGATGATTGCCAACCTTCATCACAGAGGTGGCACATAAAGAAGAATAATATCACTCTTTCAGATCATAGGGTCTTGTTTTATGTAAAAATGGTGGATTGAATATTTGATGCAGTGGATCATTAGAACTGAGAAAAGTGGATAACAATATGTTTCTTCTTCTCCTTGTAGTGCCTATATTTTTAGCATCGTGGCGACCATCATGGCAATCTCTACTTTGTACACAGCTGCCCTGAAAATATTTGTGGTTGTTGTGTTGAACCACATACATAGATTTTTCAGCCAGGAAATTCTTCGCCTTCTTGGTCCCCGCTTTCCTTCTACTTTACCCTGCAAGATTAGTTGCAGCAGTCCTTATCTCTTGCTGTTCCTCATGATGTGACTGAGGTATTCAATTTTGGCTGTTTTTATTGTGGTTAACAGCTCCTTTTCTTTTTGCATTCTCAACAAAACAAAGGATTCAACTATAGAGCCACATTTCGAAAATCTCAATTTTCTTACAGGTGGTGGCTTTGAGAGTCCATGATTTGTGTATTGATAATTTTTTGGAATGTCACTTATAAGTGTTTAAATTGTGAAAATTATTGTAAAAATGGATAAAACATAATTCAAAAAGTCATAAAAATTCTCATAGAAAATGAAGTCCTGCCAGAAGAATCCCATAGAAAATCTGTCGCAATCCTTTCTTGAATTTTATGAGAGATTTTCGTAGGTCCGATAAACAACATTTAACAGTAACTGAATTAATGAGAAGAGGAGCCCAAATTTGGAGACAGATGAGCGAAAAAGACTACAGTAGAACCTCGCAAATCCGAACCCCGCTAATCCGAACTTTCGGCAAATCCGAACCAACAGAAAGTGAACAAAATTAAAAAAGTCACGACAAAAACTTAAAAACATGTTTATTATACAGAGTAAAACCAGAAATTAAACAATGTTGGATTAACCTTCCGCCGGTAACGTGAATTCTTGTAACATAGTTGGTAACGTCGGTCTACGACACCGACTTTTTTAATAATGAATATCTTAGGTTGTGATTTTCTGTTAATATTTTGATGTGACTAAATGTTTAACATAACTATATTTAAATAACCATATAGTAAGAAATGATCAGTATTTATTTATATTCGGGAAAAAATGCACGTTAAAAAATTGGCTTCTTTTAGATACTAACATAATTGACAAACAATTTACAAAAACATGTCAAGTTTTTGAAACAAAATATCAACAAACATATCGACAAGGGTTGAAATGTCACAAAAAAAATAAAATTATTCAACAAATGTCCAACACAAACTGAAATTATTGTCTGTTTGTTTCCTCATTTTTTTATACACTCCACTGCACCGCACTGTATGGTTCTGGTTCGGAATTAGCAACAATTTCGTCAAAAAGTTGTTGCAACCTGATTTGTTCTCTTTCATAATCAATATTCACATACAACTCCTAAAATTAATATCTATTATTTAAACTGACTATGGACCAAAAACAACAAAAACTTACCGTTAAGTATAACATAAATGTAACCTCTTGTCTCTCACACCGTCAGGTCAAATAACATAATATGTTATTATGAACTCATAATAACATATTATGTTATTTGAACTCATAATAACATTCATATTATGAACTATCCACACTTGGCCATAGATTTTTCAAGACTAAATAGTGTGATGAGAATTTGAAAGCTACCTGGCCGCGCGGACAAAAAAATATGCGCATTTGAGTTTTACCGCGAAAAATCCATTACGTCGGTGTCAAGGACCGTACGTTACCACTCGAAGGTTAATAGGGCTTTGACATTTAAAATTTCTTAAAAATTAATACGTACTTCATACGTCGTAGTGCTTATAAAGGTTACATATAAACTTACTTCAATTCTCTTGCAGTTAAGTTCAAAAATATTGTCCACACTCTTGCGAGAACGTTTTGCGACTCAACATCAAGGACAACGAAAGCTTTGAATTATTAGTTAGGCTAACTTTCGGATAATCCGAACTTTTCGGAATCCGAACAGGCTGTCCTCCCAATTAGTTCGGATTTGCGGGGTTCTACTGTATATTTGATTCCTTTTTGTAAATTTTAAAATCAATTAGTGTTGATTAATATAATCAAAATCTAACCATTGTGTACCTGAGTTTATATTATGTACAATAATTATTTGCTTCAAATAAACTCTATTATTATTTTGTAGTAATGAAACAAAGACTTACTCACAATCATTTAATTATACTTTGACGACCGGTTTCGATCTCTACATTATTCAGATCATCTTCAGGTCGGCGTTACAAGTAGTTAAATGCTACAATTAAAGAAAAACCAGAGTTAGAACATTGTCTGGTTGCACAAATGTTAATAGAAAGCTAAATTCGAAAACATTTTTTGAAATAAAGGTTTGCAACTGTTGACATTTCAGAAATGCGATACATACAAATGCACACTTATGAGTAACAGATACTCATAAGCATGTATAAGCAAATGGATGCATGCAGTTTATGAATATTTGTTGAAAAAGTTAAAAAATAAAATTTTTTAAAAATTAAAAATTAAAAAAACTAATTAAAATATTAATCAAAATTAAATATGCTTCCAAAATTCAAAAAATAATAATAATAGATAGTAATATTGCTCTGATGTACTTACATGCCGTTACAAGGGATGCGTTGCCACTTAGTTGTTAACATGTTAATACGTCCAACTTATGCTAATAGGTTAGCTGGGAGAGGAATAGGGCAAACAGACATGTTTGACAAAAACACAAAAAAAAATTACTGTGTTTTGACCTACGTAACATGTCTGTTTGCCCTATTCCTCTCCCAGCTAACCTATTAGCATAAGTTGGACGTATTAACATGTTAACAACTAAGTGGCAACGCATCCCTTGTAACGGTATGTAAGTAGATCAGAGCAATATTACTATCTATTATTATTATTTTTTGAATTTTGGAAGCATATTTAATTTTGATTAATATTTTAATTATTTTTTTTTTATTTTTAAAAAATTTTATTTTAACTTTTTCAACAAATATTCTTAAACTGCATGCATCCATTTGCTTATACATGCTTATGAGTATCTGTTACTCATAAGTGTGCATTTGTATGTATCGCATTTCTGAAATGTCAACAGTTGCAAACCTTTATTTAAAAAAATGTTTTCGAATTTAGCTTTCTATTAACATTTGTGCAACCAGACAATGTTCTAACTCTAGTTTTCTTTAATTGTAGCATTTAACTACTTGTAACGCCGACCTGAAGATGATCTGAATAATGTAGAGATCGAAACCGGTCGTCAAAGTATAATTAAATGATTGTGAGTAAGTCTTTGTTTCATTACTACATTTAATATGGACTCACATATGCAACCCATTCAATATTTCTATTATTATTATTATAAATCATGACATTTGAATAGATTAGCCATTTTTTGAAATGCAGATCTTGCAGTCTCTATACTACATTAATTAGATTTCTAGGGAATTCGTCCAAATTGGTGTTCCATCTTAGAGATCATCATACATTTTGTTTTCTTAGTGTTTAGTGAAAGTTTGTATCTCTGACTTACTTCTGTGTTTCTATTCATTAACTCCTGGAGAGCTTCTGTGTCATCTGTGTATCTTACGTTATTGATACATTCTCCATTAATTCGAATTCCTACTTCAACATCTTGAAAGTCCTCTGATTTCAACATCACTGCTTCTTGAAAGATTTCCTCATAGTATATGTTAAAGAAGACTCTCATTCACACTTACAAGACCTTTATTCGACCCGTCATGGAGTACAAATCATGTATCTACTCTCTTTGTTCAAGACAAAAACAAGAGTGGTTGTTGAGGACAGAACGTAGAATCTTGCGTAGATGCAACTATGAGCACTGGCGATATCCCTCAAACGAAATCCATAACATCTCGAACACCCCCAAAATCACCGAGAGAATAAACTCTCTGAACAGGAACTTCACAATCAAAGTAATCAACGGCCCCCCTTCCGACACACAAGAATCTCTCAAATGTTCCTGTTCATCTTCCGGCCACGTACTCCACCGAAAGCCCAAACGCAAAAAGATTCATGTACCGTCCGCTCTAATGCAAACATGCATTGACGAACTCCCGGTGGAGTACGAAAACATCCTTGAGGCTACCCCGTTAGCCTACCGTACCCACCTCTAACATTTCCTCTTCCCTACCCCGAACAGGGAGAAGTTGGTTTTTTGCGGTTTCCCAACTTCATTGCACAATTATACCTGTTCGTCCCAAGAAAATAGCCGCAACTATTTTCTCCACTCGAACGCACACTGTCCACGCTGCGCTCAAAGCCACCTCCTGACCGCCGACGAGGGACGCAGGTTCGCCTGTCGTTGTACAATGGTTTCTAGGGAGACTGGTCGAGAGCAAAGCACGGACAGTACACGTAAATGTCTATGGAACCAACAACAATCCATCAAACTTTCTTCTCTGTTGACTTCTTAGCCTTCTGGACACCACCGTCCGGCATAACCCAGGATCCAAGAACACCAGGACACGGCGCTTGCCCCAGTGTGTTTTTCGGACTGTTTGCTTTTGCTGCCAACACAATACATTCACCTCAAACCCTGAAGAGGACAAAATCCTAAACGGGGAAGCACATTGCACGCATTTCTTCTAAGCATTTTCTAGACAAGCAAATCAAAACAATGTGATGATGATATGTTAAAGAGCAGTGGTGATAGTATACATTCGTGAGGGACCACACATTTGATTTTTATATTGTAGGATTCTCCTGCCTCTGTCTGGATAGACGATGTTTGATTTCACTACAGATTGCTGATAATTCTTAAATCACAGGTGTTTATTCCAATATTGGTTAATATCTCCATTAGTTTGTAGTGCTTTATTGTAATACAGTGATGAGTACGCTAATAACTGGCAAAATAACCAAAAGATGGAAAACATAATACGTTATGAAATAAAAGAAGATAAAACTAGTAGAGGTCTAAACTTATTGATACAATATTAACGGATTATTATAAATTTATATTATTACACAGTTTCCTACCTTTAGACATATCAGAGGAGTATGACAACTGTCACTGTGACAGGAGAATTTTATAAAATTGTCCTGTTACATATGTCACTATGTAATCTTCTTGTTGTCTTTTTTCCTTATGTCTATTAAGGTGTCGAATTATGGTAGGTTGTTTCTTTCACCCATTTTTCCACTCTATTCTGTTTTGGGGTAGGCGTTTCATTTCTTCTTTCTTTTTCCCTCGTGCATTTCCTATGTCCTCTATTTGATCCCTCCAATTCTTTCGGGGACGCTCTCTTCTCCTTTTTGGTCGTGTTTCCCATTTCCAGAATTTTCCTGGGCATATTTTCTGGTTTCAATCTTATCACATATCCATACCATTCTAGTTGTTTATTTTTCATGATATAACATTGGCTCTATTTCAGTTCTTCTTATTTCTTCATTTCTTATTCTATCCCATTTTGATTTTCCTGCGATTTTTCCTAAGTGTTTCATATCCATCGCTTCTATTTTTGACTCATGTTTCTTTTGTATTGTCCAATTTTCACTTGCATAGGTTATTACTGGTCTTTGTATAGTATGTATTATGAATCTTCCTTTTCACTTCCATTTGTATGTCTTTATGTCCTAGTATGGGTTTATTTAAGGCATAAAATATTCGTGTCAATTTGTTTCCTCTGTGTACTATTTCAGCGTCTATTCTCCCATCGTCAGTTATTATACTCCCTAGGTATCCATAGGTTGATACTTTTTCTAATGTTATCTGATAGCACTTTATCTCTTTGTTGTGTAGGTCCTCCTTGTTATGTATTATCATTATTTTGGTTTTGTCTATGTTACAAAAGAGATTTGAATGTTACAAAAGAGATTTGAAAACTATGTAATGTTAATTTATAGTTTTCTATCAATTTTACACTTCTACTAGTTTCATCTCTTTTTATTACACAATGTATTATGTTTTCCATCTTTTGCCTTATTTTGTCGGTTATTAGCATTCTCATCACTGTAGACCATAATATGTTTACAAAACTAAAAAAAATGATTGCAACTTTTACTAAAGACGAGATGATTGATTTCTTTTTTATTTCTTTATTGTTTATATGATAATTAAACACCTAATTAGTAAATAAGTTAAATGTAAAGACACTTCTAGATAACCTATTAATCTTTTGTAAAAACTTTCATTTTTTTGGTTTTTGATTGTCTAGAGTAGAGAATGACCAGAATAGTCCAAAATGGAACAATTAAAATTACCTGTTTTTTTCTTATTTAAGGGCAGCCAAAGTCCGAAATACATGCTTACGGATATTGACATGGATTTTATACAGTACAGTGCAAATGTCTGGAATTAATTCATTATTTTGGAAGCCACCGACTTTAAGGAAAAATCCTGAAACAGGTCCATTTTTAATTTTAAATTATGACTTTTTGACATATACAGGGTGTCCAGAAACTCTACCGACAAACGAAGACAGGAGATTCTTCAGATAATTTTAAGATAATTTAACCCAATTCACTTAGTCCGAAAATGCTTCCTAAAGGAGCTAGAGCTCTTTGAAGATGGCGTCTTATAATTAGTTTTTCTTAAATACCTCCAGAACGCTTCTATTTAGAAAAACAAAAATTGGTACGCGTATTTATCTTCAAGATATAAATCTAATCTATCCACTGCAAATTTCTAGTACCGATCATAGGCGTCCGTTTTGGGTAGGGCAACGGTTATTTTATCACATAACTTTTTTATCTTTATTTTTTATGCATTTCTGACACTGGATTATTAAATTGTGAAGTATTCTAGTACTAAAAGGTACTCTTGTTTTCAATCGGTAGGACACACCGTTTTCTAGAAAAATCGATTTGAAAATTTTTCGCTTTTTGAATTAAAAAAAAAATTTCAAAAAAAAACTGTTTAGAAAGACGAAAACTGGTACCTACATTTATTTATATTCCAGAGATAAATCGATTTCATTAATTGCGAATTTCTAGTACTGGTCATAGGCGTCCGTTTTGGGTAGGTCAACAGTTATTTTATAGCATAACTTTTTTCTCTTGAATTTTTGAGCATTTTTGACACTAGATTATTAAATTATGAGGTATTCGAGTACTAAATACTTCGTTTTTTGTTGAAAAGTTCTTTCATTTTTTTTTTCAAATTCCAAAAACGAAAAACTTTCAAATCGATTTTTCTAGAAAACGGTGTGTCCTACCGACTTAAAGCAAGTGTACCTTTTAGTACTAAAATACCTTACAATTTAATAATCCGGTGTCAAAAATGCATAAAAGTTAAGGACAAAGAAGTTATGCGATAAAATACCCGTTGCTCTACCCAAATCGGACGCCTATGACCGGTACTAGAAATTTGAAATTGATGGAATCGATTCATCTCTGAAAAGTAAATATGCCTACAAATTTTCGTTTTTCTAAATATAAGCATTCTGGAGGTATTTAAGAAAAACTAATTTCATGACGCCATCTTCAAAGAGCTCTAGCTCCCTTGGCAAGCATTTTCGGACTAGGTAAATTGGGTTAAATTGTCTTAAAATTATCTGAGGAATCTCCTGTCTTCATTTGTCGGTAGAGTTTCTGGACACCCTGTATACCGTACTAGTGACGTATCCATCAGGCAGTGATGACGCAATCGATGATTTTTTTAAAATGAGAATAGGGGTCGTGTGCTAGCTCATTTGAAACGTTATTCAATTCTCTATTTATTCATATAAACATTGACATAATTATTTATACAGGGTGTCCTAGAAAAAATATTTTGAATTAAATTAATTTACACAAAAAGAAGAATAATATATATGTAATATTTATTTAATTCAAAATACATTCTATTGCTGTCAGAAAACAGAAAAAAATGTTTAAGTATTTTATAAATAAACATTGCTTTTCGCTTAAATGTAATGTTCAAACTGCCAAGAGACAGGCGGGTGGCAGCTTGAACATTAAAATTAAGCTAAAAGCAATGTTTATTTATCAAAAAACTTTTTTTTCTGTTTTCTGACAGCAGTATAGTGTATTTTGAATTAAATAAATTATGTACATTCTTCTTTTTGTGTCAATTAATTTAATTCAAAAAAAATTTTCTTGGACACTCTGTATAAATAATTATGTTAATATTTATATTACTGAATAGAGAACTGAATAACCTTTCAAATAAGCTAGCACGCGACCCCTATTATTACCTAAAAATATCATCGATTACGTCATCACTCCCAGACGGATGACATCACTAGTTTGATATAATAATATGTCAAAAAGTCATAATTTAAAATTAAACATCGACCTGTTTCAGGATTTTTCCTTAAAGTCGCTGGCTTCCAAAATAATGAATTTATTCCAGACATTTGCACCATACTGTATAAAATTAATGTCAATAGCCGCTATATATGCATGTATAGCACTAAAAAAGGTTTCCTGGTGTCCAAATCTGTTAGTACAGTAAAACCTGCCATATCCGGATCAATGTGGCGACAGACCGATCCGGATATGAAAAAATCCGGATATCAAGACCACTACTTCTTTTACAGTCTCTGAAACGTTTTCTCCTTCATACATTTCAGTAATCAACGCCGTCAATAACTTTCGTCGATAGACACGTTTTATAGATTCTATAATACATTATTTCGCCATTTTTTAGTGCGCTGTCCAACAGCAGGACTGCCCTTCTCGGTAGATTTTGGTAGCTCCGGACGGCGCAGAACCGTCCGGATATGGGGAGGTCCGGATATGACAGGTTGTACTGTATTTGTAAATGTACTGTTTTTCCAAACCCTTACTGATTTCAACACCCTGGGATCTACACACGCTAGCATCTGTAAATGTACTGTTTTTTCAAACCCTAACTGATTTCAACACCCTGGTGTCTACACACGCTAGGCTCTGTAAATGTACTGTTTTTCCAAACCCTAACTGATTTCAGCACCCTGGTGTCTACACACGCTAGCATCTGTAAATATGCGTACCAGTAGCTTTATAGCGTATTAGAGTGTTTTATGTTTTTGCGATTTCCCGAATACTAGGTTTTTAACTTTTGATGTCAAATATCTCTGGATCCTTAGATGATAGAAAGTTCAAATTTTTACAGTAGTTGTAGATAGACAATATCAAGTGTCGCGTTAAGTTTTATTGAAAAATATACAAAAACAAGTAAAATAAAAAATAAAATCTAAACTTTTTTGGGTTTTTTTTGTAAGAGTATTTTAAAAAAATTTAAAATAAATGTTTCTTTCACTCAACTTTACAAAAGTCGACGCGGCACTAAACAATACATCTAATTTCAAAATAACACAAAAATTAGGCCTCTAAGTGCTTTGGTTACAGAGCTATGTGACATAATGTTAAAATTGTGGTTAAATGGGACTTCGGGTGCCCTTAAATGCCAAATTTATGTACTACTTTGAAGTTGGTATATTCAAAATTATATTTCTTCATGCCACTAAATCTCTAAAAATCTTATGAACAAGCTGAATTTTGCTGATGTCAATTTTGGGATCCCAAAAAAAGAGTGCAGCTTTCATATGTAAGTTTTGTATTTTATCACAAATAAAGTGACTTTCCATAAAGATGTTAAATAAATAATTGTTCAATTTTTGCCATTTTTACTATTCTAATGAGATCAATAAAATTTATCACTTCCATTGACCAGTCACTAAAGACCTTCCATTGATAGACTAATCTTATGTTTGATCTAAAATATTTAAATGTCCATCTTATCAATACTACAAGTACATTTTTCGAGACTACACAACGTCAGCTACAAATTCTACCCAATGCCGCCTTTGTGACAGCATTTTCCATAAGGTAAGATCGTATTGCCTCATATTTGGCGCCAAAACTCAAAATCGAAATTTCAGGTTACAGGTTTTCAAGATTAAAAAGCTAAATCAGCGCATCATCAAGACAGAAAACGTGTTCCAATATTGGAGCTTTATTTTTGAATATTTGGTTGAGTTATTTGGCACACATGTACGTAATAAAGTAAAGCATATCGGTACAGAGCCCAATTTGAGAAATATGGTAGTACAGTTGAACCCCGATTATCCGTGTGCGGATTATCCGGGCTGCGGATTATCCGTCCTATGATTTTCTATTACTCAAATTGAATTTTGGTTTTGACAACCTTGTCAAAGAATTAATTTGTGTATGTATTTTCATATTAATTAAATTAATTGATTAAGGTTTGGTCATTTTTTAAAGACTCGTAGAAAAAATATTGTTCCTAACGCTTGCAGAAAGTCTCTTTTCCGCACTTGACTGCTTGCCGAACTCCCGCTTCGCGTCGTTCGGCAAACTGCAGTCGCGTGCGGAAAAGTATGACTTTCTGCACTTGTTAGGAAAATAACTATTTTCAATTTAATTGTGGCTTATTTCCCATCTAAATAGTTAATTATTCATTTTGATTTTTGTCAATAGGATTTTTTTGCATCTTGTTAAGGTCACAAAATTGACAATATCAGCAAAATGCACCTTGATCGTCTCTTTTTTTAAAATCAAATGTTTGGAGAATTTTATAAAATGTTACAAAAATTAATTGTAACTCGCCAAAACAAAGAACATTTCAATTTTTTATGTTGTTTATTAAACAGGTGAACCTTTTTTACAATTGTAATGTCAGGTATACATAAAATTACCAAACTGCCTATGTCCAAAAATAATTAACCCAGAATCGGTCACGCTGTTAGCAAAAATTAAACATTTTATCCTTTTTCGTGATAACTTGATGAAAAATTTGGCAACATAGTTTTCCACTCGTAAGTGCCTGGAGGAAAAGTGTAGTAATGCGTATGTTCAAGGGTTCCGGACATCACTCAATATGAGTAGAATTGACTTTTGTTAGATAAAATCTAATGACATGACTGAAAACGTAGGTCAAAATTTTCAAGTAGGTACATATAATTTTCTATTATTATGTCTAAGAGTCTTTTTGTACTCAGATATTTATGTATACCTATCTAAATGATCTTTATATTAAGGCTATGGGTACATAATTCGCAAATATTTTACTGCTATCCCTACCTTTTCTGTCTTTACATGGCAGATTACGTGTAGTAAAATTCACACTGGTATGGATATGTACATATTACTAGAATGTCATTCTACTTGACAATGTCATAACTAGCTTAAAGAGATGGCTTTTGAATGTTCTTGGATAACTGTTATTTTTTGTATAATTGCAAATTATTAATTCAGTTAATAAATGTGATAATTTTTTCACTAGCTATGTGTTCAGTGATTGTAATAATTTATATGTACCTACAACAAAAACTAACACTGAATCGAGAAAAGAGGAAAAGTGTTAAAAGTGATTTTTTAATAATATATTGTTACTATGGAACGCTTACAATGTTGAACATCTTTAACAACAAAATAATTGGATCACAGAATATATCTTAATGTATTCTCTGCTTCTATCTTCCATAAATAATACACAATAAATAACTTTTTATAGAGTTCACCTCTTAAATCAATTATTTATCAAATACACTAAGTATATATCAATATTATTTAATCAACAGCTAAAAATATTCCCGATTCATGTCAAATAATTATTTAAAATTGTCACTGATTGTCAGTGTCTGACTGACAATATTCTATTCGACTAATATAAGTGCGTTGTATGACAAAGATAGATTTGGAAAATATTACCACGGACATTGTGTTATTTTTTTCGAATCCTGAAAAAACCAATAAATATTTTTGAAAAATCTAAACGCAGAATGAAAGACTAAATAATTATTATTACCGAGGTCCGAAAGTCCCTTAGAATAAATAAAAAGTTTATTTTGAATGAGATATTTGAAATTAAAAATAAACCATTATAGAAGTTCTCAGAAAATTATAGAAAATAACACACATTATCATAACATTATAGAAGTTCTCAGGGACTTTCTCAGGGAATAACGTAATCTTTCATTCTGCGTTTAAATTTTTTAAAAATACTTATTAGTTTTCTCAGGATTCGAAAAAAATGAATCCCCATTTGAATAGCATTGCAGCCGAAAAAACGTACCGATCCTCTTAACCATAAATTAATAGTTGTAGGCACTCTGCGCAAAAATTAGAGTGACATACCAGCGGAATTACATCCTGTGGTTATATTTTGGTGTTTGTTCCGTTTTTTTCCCGAGTTAAATCAACAAACAACAATAATCTGACTACAAAAAAGTGTGTAGGGCTTGAATTCACTTAAAGCTGGATGAATGCTTTGCTTAAATGGAGAAAATTATAATCGAATAAAACCTACACTACCATCACTCAATTGATTTTTAAAAGCAAAATAAAATCCTCTAACTTTTCATTACTGCTAATAGTCTAGTCGCAACATAGGGGGTCCCGTGGGCACTTTTAGGTCGCCGCGATTTGATGGTGGTATTATAGGTTTTTTGGCTCGCTGAATCCAATGGAAGTGGTCTGGAAGCCCAAATGTGGTGCGTTTAATTGTTATTAACAAATTATGGTAAAATTAGGGGTTTTTTCAGGAATTATTAGAAGCCCTCTAATAAATTGGTAGTGTTAAGATCTTCTCTGGTGTATTTTTGTTCGCTGAATCGAATGCGACTAGTCGCGATTACTCAAATGTGTTCTTATTTTGTTAATAACAAAATAATTGTTTATTCGCCGAAATGCGTTATCTACAGCAAGTTTGTAGTCTTTTTCATAGTATTTTTATACGCTAAACCACGTTCCCACTTTGTTATTAATAAATTATTGCAAAAATAACGGTTTATAGTACGTTTGCTCACGGTTTTTGCTCTGAATTTTAAAAAACCACTTGGAATGTCATGAAATTTGGCACGCACGTAGCTAACATGTCAAACAAAACAAGTGATATTGTGCCGATGTGTGCTTTTACCCTGGGGGTGAGTTTCACCCCGTTTCGCGGGTGAAAAAAGAAACCTTTAAAATAAGTCCGGAATTGGATAAACTGATTAATTCTAAGCAACTTTTGTTTTATACAGTTTTTTCACTAAGTCAACACTTTTCGAGTTATTTGCGAGCGAATATGCTCATTTTTCAACAAAAAACCCAAATAACTCGAAAAGTATTGACTTAGTGAAAAAACTGTATAGAACAAAAGTTGTTTAGAATTAATCAGTTTATTCATTTCCAGACTTACTTTAAAGGTTTCTTTTTTCACCATCGAAATGAGGCTCACCCCCAGGTTAAAAGCAGACATCGGCACAATATCAATTCTTTTGTTTGAAATGTTAGCTACGTGTATGCAAAATTTCATGTCAATCCAAGTGGTTTTTTTTTTAATTTAGAGCAAAAACCGTGTGTGAACGTACTATAAACCGTTATTTTTGCAATAATTTATTAATAACAAAGTCGGAACGTGGTTTAAGCTATCGCGACTAGTGACAATCGATTTAGCATATAAAAATACTATGAAAAAGACTACAAACTTGCTGTAGATAATGCATTTCGAGCTTTTCGCCGAATAAACAATTATTTTGTTATTAACAAAATAAGAACACATTTTGAGTAATCGCGACTAGTCGCATTCGATTCAGCTACCAAAAATACACCAGATAAGACCTTAACACTACCAATTTATTTAGAGGGCTTCTAATAATTCCTGAAAAACACCTAATTTTAGCATAATTTGTTAATAACAATTAAACGCACCACATTTGGGCTTCCAGACCACTTCCATTGGATTCAGCGACCCAAAAAACCTATAATACCACCATCAAATCGCGGCGACCTAAAAGTGCCCACGGGACCCCCTATGTTGCGACTAGACTATAATGTTAACAGCAGTGTCGTTTATAATACAACTGTTGTATTTCTACTGGTCTGAATGACTCTCTTGATAATGTATGTTTTGTCTACTGCCTCCATATTATAATCATCATATTGCAGTGCACATTCCGGTTTTTGAATATACATTATCTTTAGTTTTTTTACCACCATCTTTCATATTGCTAGAATGAAGGGCAGTTATTATAGCTCTATAACTTAGTTGTACCGTCATGGATGGCACATATTTCCAATTTGGTTTTAATGTGCAACAATCATTTATTCGATACTGATGTAACTTATCAAACATAAGTATGTCTCATTTTGTCTCCAATGGCGATAAACCTCAAATCGAGCCTGGCCTCCTCCAGTATTCGCATCCATGCATTCCTTTCCTTGGTTGTTATCTTCCAGTTATCCACCCTGAACACATGTCATCTCTAGCATCCATGCTCACTTCGTCTGACCACCGTTTTTTTTTTTTGTCTTCCCACTGGGTGACAACCCCACCACAGTTTCAGCAATCGTTCTGCTAAGAAGAGTTAAAAGACTGATAAGTTTGTACATACTTTAATGAATAAAGGAAATGACAATGTAGTATGTCAAAGTGTGTAAATAATTTATTTCTTTAGCTGAGCGCTTTCGACATGAACGTCATCATCGGAGCTAATGGTCAAATAGTAAAAAAGTACCGCCACATTGAGGTGTAATCATGTGCATCTTATGAATATAAATATGAATTTTGATTGAAAATGCTAAGTGCTTTGTCCTCCGTACAACCCCAAACAGTAAAAAACAGAAAAAACGGCCACATACACGTTGCACAAACACATAGAAACTTTTTTAATGGTATGGGTGTAGGTATCACCCATCCATTATTGGCCTGTCGTCAGCTTGGCCTAGTAGAGACAGCTGACTGACAGGCCAATAATGGATGGGTGGTACCTACACCTATACCATGAAAAAAGTTTTTATGTATTTGTGCAACGTGTATGTGGCCGTTTTTTCTGTTGTGGGGTGGGGGTGAAAAAACATACGTTCAAAATACTTATGTCCGAAAATGGATAAACTGACTAATTGTAAGCAACTTTTCTCTTAGAGAGGACAAAAGTTTTTTTACTAAGTAAATACTTTTCCAAGTTATTTGCAAGTAAAAATGTTTATTTTCCAAAATTAAACACTTTAAAACGATTTAATTAGTTCTTCTCGAAAATTGCTCAATTTTTGGTTATTTCACGTTGAAATATTCGATTTTTAATTTGACGAATAAGAACGTATTTTTCATGACCTATAACTTTGCATTGATTGGGTTTATAAACTTCATTATTACACGATTTTTTTTTGTTTTTTTATAAGCTACATTTGTGCTAGGAATAATTTTTCGATAAAATATTTACCTTTTGAGTTATTTGCGAAAAACCGCCTGAAAACATTGTTTTTTGTCGAAAAATCAACATTTTTTTATCGCAAATAACTCGAAAAGTATTGACTTACGTAAAATACTCTATAGAATGAAAGTTGCTTAGAATTAGTCAATTTATCCATTTCCTGACTTTAAACGCCCGTTTTTTCATCCCCGAGAAGGGATGAATGTCACCCCCCAAGGAAAAGCAACCAACGGCACAAATTCAACGAAGTGGGAGGGTAAGTAAAACCTAAATCCAAATGTTCATGCAATTCGGAGTTGACCCTGAAAATTACACTCCAAAACGGTCATTTAATAGGCTATTGATTATGTATTATAGAAAGGAACTACAACGTTAACGGGGTTTTATTATTTCATATGGTCAATGAATCTCTATATATGAAAAAACCGCGGAGTGCTACCATTTAAAGGGGTGCGTTTTTGAGAAATGGGCGAATTAGTCCCTGGGCACAGGTTACATTAGGGTGAGTTCTATGCACTTTTGATACAAACACGTCTACATAAAAATTGTTCCTGGTTAAATGTCCTATCTAAATATAAGTTTTTAAAGTCAAAGATACTTTTTTTACAAAAATATATTCAAAAGAAAAAGCACAAAGAAACCAAAAAGAAAGAAATTTTGTTTTTTGTCCCATAACTTTTGTCCACGGGGATATAGGTATAGACATTGCTTCACGGAAAAGAAACTTACAAATTTTGTCTTTAAAATGATGTTTGGTAGTGGCCATTAGAATTTACAGTTTTCGAAATATAATTTTTCAAAGTTCGCCACTCACAGCAATTTTGGGCAATTTTCCTTGTTATTTCGCAAATATTGTTCTGTAACTTTTTTCTACGTAACTTTAGGTATATGCAATGGCACATGTAAGAGGAATAGAAATCAATTACCTTTAAAATGGTCTACTGTATAATGTTGTACGACTTCTTTTAAAGAGGTTATCTTTTTCAAGACTTTATACTTTTAACGAGTTTTTATATTATTTACGATTATTTTTTAAATTTCCCATTATAACTTTTTTTTCTATATGGTATATATTATATAATAAAAAAGAAAGCTTATTCTGTTTACTTTAAAATGGTGTATTATAAAAAATTCTAGGGTTATTTTTGAATAAGATATGCTTTTTCAAATTGTAATAAGTACTTGCAACGATTTTTGATTTTAGGATTATTTTTTAAATTTCTCCTTATAACTTTTTTATGGGATTGTGTGTTATGATTGAATCTTATTTTTTATAGGTAATACTTTGGATCCACTTGACTCGGCCGGGCAAACTTACTTGACTTGACTTGACTTGACTCGGCCGGGCAAAAAATATGGATTAATTCCAATATTTACTATCAAAGCTCCTGCACCATAAGCTTTGCTTGAAAAAATAGCATGTAAATGTACCAAAGGATGTACAAAAAACTGCGGTTGTAGGAAGATAGGAATTAGTTGTTCAATATTCTGCAAAGGGTGCATGTGCGTGGGTAGTAATTGTGGGAACTCTAAGATAACTGAGGTGTCAGAGGAAGATATTGCAGCTAATGCTAACGAAGAGATCGACTTTGATTTTAAAAAATTTTTAAATGTCAACGTTTAAATAATTTTAACTAAAGTGATGCTTTTTAAGACTAATGTTTATGTAATTTTTGTAAAAGAAATAATTTTAAATAATACAGGTAAAAAATATCAAAGAATTACTCGGTTTCCATTATGTATTTTAATATAGATGATAATATATAGATAGTATATTCATGTACAAGAAAAAAAAAGTTATAATAAGAAATTTCAAAAATAATCGTAAAAAATGTAAAAAATAATACTTTTTTATATTAGGTATTATATAATATATAATATATTGTATAATAGTTACAAGAATAAAAAACCGCTAAACGCCGTAAAATTGAGTGGCGCATAAAATATTCCAGCTACAAAAGATCTGATATGAATGTTACGTGGCGCGAAAATGGATTTTCATTTGATGCAAAACAAAATTCTAGTTTTATTTTAAAAGATTTTTCCATAATATTTGCTAAATTTGAAGTAAACGCGCCACAAAAGAGTAACTTTGATACAGTTTGAATTTTGAAACTCTTTTGTGGCGCGTTTACTTCAAATTTAGCAAATATTATGGAAAAATCTTTTAAAATAAAACTAGAATTTTGTTTTGCATCAAATGAAAATCCATTTTCGCGCCACGTAACATTCATATCAGATCTTTTGTAGCTGGAATATTTTATGCGCCACTCATTTTTACGGCGTTTAGCGGTTTTTTATTCTTGTATCAGGAGTTTTTCAAAGTTATTTATAAATTAAATGTATGAAGTTGAATGCAATGTTCCTCTATTACACGTCAAGCTTTATAAATGGTCACCTTTGTTGCATTATCTCCCAAATCATCTAGTGTCCATCGAATGTACACTAGATTTTTTCTATTCGAAATAGATTGAAAAAAAATATATTGAGATGGCCGGTAAATGAAGTCGGATTGCCCATTGCCAGATCAAATTTAGCGTCGTAACCACTACAACTCATAAACCATTTGGGGAATAATCGTTAATTGGATTATACTTTTGTATCTTAATAACTTCTCTAAACGGCTTAACCGATTTTGATCAGTAAACATGAGTTTGAAACGTATTGACCAGTAGTATCTGATGGATCTAAGGTCAAGTATGATAACTGAAGCTATTATGTACAGGAATTATTTAGCTTTCGAAACCGTTTTTCCCACAGAAAATAGATTTTATCATATTTATGAAGCCTATAACCTAAAAATTTGAATTTTCCCGGATATGAGGTATACATCGTTAGATTCGTCTTGAGTCCTTATACAAACGCTAAGTTATTGGCACAATTCGTACGTTGAAATGTTGAGTAATTGTCGAAAAACCAAAATTTTCAAAGTTTAGTTTTTCAGTTTTTCGGCTATACTGAGCCGTGTGTATGTCTGATCCTGACGGCTTGGACACCATTTGAAAGCTTAAGTCAACACTATTGATTTGATATATTTGCGGTTCTCATGCCTCTTCTTGATCCGAATATATATACCCCCAAAAAATATGCCGTTTTGTACCTACAAAGTCCTATAGCTGGCTTATGGGTGGTCAAAAGTCACAAACTACACCGGTTCTAAATCGGCCCTGACCCCCTCTTTAAATACAGAGAAAAAATATCAAATCGGTTTAACTTTCAAACACACATACATACATATCCACAAACATTTTCCCTTTTTTACATAAAAATTGAGTCACATTTCTAAGCTCTATAACTTTTGAATGGTATAACCGATTTTCAAAATTAGACATGCGTTGGAAAGGTAATGATCAGTTCTATTAGAAACCGCAAAGGTTGGACTTAAATTTTCGAAATTTTTGGGAGTTTTAGGGACCAGAACAAAAAACAGACCCCAAATAGGAAGGGCCGTAAAATCGACACCCTTGGACCAAAATGGATGGTTGACATATGAATGGGTGAGCCTTTTTCTGAACTTGAAGATGGGAGTTGGCACAATTTTCAATTCAGTCAGATTTAGAAAATTGAAAATTTCGTGTATATAATAGTGTCGCGTGTAGGGGGGTGTATTTCTGCGCCACTGGCGAGAACTGCCGTTATCTGGTATCCTTGGACTATCCACTACTTATTGTCAAATTTTTAAACAAATCTATCCATTCTGTAAAAATTGCGAAGTGAAAAATTTCAGTTCCTGGACTAATTATACCTTTGGAGCTCTATAATTTCTGAACGGCTTACCTGATGTTGATCACTAAACATGAATTTGAAACGTATTGACAAGTAGTATCTGATGCATCCAAGATCGAGTATGATAACTGAACGTATTACAGGAATTATTGAGCTTGAAAAACCGTTTTTCCCATAAGAAATAGATTTGATCATACTTATGAACCCTATAACTTAAAAATTCGAATTTTCCCAGATATAAGGTATACACCGTTAGACGCGTCCTGAGTTCTTCTACAAACGCTCAGTTATTGGCGCAATTTGTAGGTTGAAATTTTGAGTAATTGTCGAAAAACCAAAATTTTCAAAGTTTAATTTTTCAGTTTTTTGGCTATGGTGAGCAGTGCGTATGTCTCAGCTTGATCGCTTAAGGGCCATTTGAAAGCTTAAGTCAACCCTATTAATTTGGTGTATTTGCGGTTTTCCTGTCTTTTCTCGAACCTAAGATATATACGCCCAAAAAATATGCTATTTTGTATCTACTTAGTCCTCTAGCTAACTTACGGGTAGTCAGAAGTCAAAAATTAGACCGGTTCTGAATCGGCCCTCACACCCTCTTGAAACACAGAAAAAAAAATTGAGATCGGTTTAACTTTTCCACATACATACATACATACAAACATACATATCCACAAACATTTTCCATTTTTTAAATAAAAATTGAGTCATATTTCTGAGCTCGATAACTTTTGGATGGTACAACCGATTTTCAAAATTAAACATGCGTTGGAAAGGTAATCTATGTTATCAGAAGCCGCAAAGGTCGGGCTTAAATTTTTGAAATTTTTGGGAGTTTTGGGGACGAGAACGAAAAACAGGCTTTAAATGGGAAGGGCCGTAAATTCCACACCCTTGGACCAAAATGGAGAAGTAACATATGGATGGACGAGTCTTTTCGTAAACTTTAAGATGGGATGTGGCCCAATTTTCCATTCAGTCAGGTTTAGAGAATCGAAAATTTCGTGTATATATAGTGTCGCTTGTAGGGGTGTTGTGCGCCACTGGTTTTATTTTTATATTATATTATAAAAAAATCGTTAAAAGTATAAAACCTTGAAAAACCATAATCTCTTTAAAAAAAAATCGTACAACGTTATACAGTAGACCATTTTAAAGGTAATTGATTTCTATTCCTATTACGTGTACCATTGCATATACCTAAAGTTATAGTATAAGAGCTGTGAGACATTTTTGAGTAGGTATTTTAGGCAACCTGAAAAATTTTCAGGTGATTCTTCTATGATAGTCTAATACAAAAATGCCGGTCTGGCTGGAGGGTAGCGGTTATTTTCCCCAAAAATCCCCCCAAAATTAAAAAAAGGGTAAACATTGTTATTACAAAAAATATCATTGATATGACTTGAAAGTAAATTTAAATATTCAAATATAAAGAAAATAAACAGGCCAGGCGATTTGAGGGCGATTTTAACTCTGCAAGATACTTGCATCGGCGCCCCAGGATTATTTTCAGGGGGTGCATCTGAACTTCAGAAGATTTTATTTGAATTTGTACATACTATTAACGAGTATAAAATATACAACTATACATGCATAGATATGTACATTTCTTCCGGACAGGGAGGTGCAATTGTTATTTTGACAGGGTATTTTTTAATTTTAAAAATAAATATTCTAAAAAAGACATGTTTTTTTGGTAAAATTTTAAAATTGTCATTTGATCAAACAAATTATGCGTGCATATAAATGAAAAGCGCTATAGGTAAGCAGCAGTGTGAGAAAGAGCGTATACCGATAGCTGTTTGCGTCCTCTGTTGTAGCTGATCGAGTCCGTTCGCTCGAGAAAATCACGTGACCTGGCGATATCCTTGTTGTTGTGCCTCGAAACATTAGAGTAATTATTATATATTTTATAGTTTTTTAAGTAATTTTTGCTTAATTAAAGGAAAATAATACGTACTATACAATAGATTTTGCAAATATGATAGAACAAGACAAATTTATTATTATAAATATATCGGTAGAAAAGTATAAAACTATAAACTAAATTAATTCTGTATCCGAATCTTGTACTTCTTCTTCAAACTCCTCATCTGAGCTTAAATGTTCATTCTCTTCTTCTTCTTCGTCAGACTCCCCTCGAGACTCAGATTCCTCTTCTACATGATCTGTAAATAGTTGTAATATGTATTTAGAATTAGTTAAAAATTAATCAGTGATTAATTAATTGAGTTGCTACGTATTCTCTGTCCTTGTATACGGAGTCGAAGCCTGGACAATCACGGGCGCATCTAAAGAAAGACTTACCATTGTTGAGATATGGTGTTATCGAATAATAAATCGAGTAAAAAATATCATGGACACAACACTTAACAAACACGGAAACATTGAGAAAGATGATAAAGGCAAAAGAAATACTCAACACTATAAAGAAAAGAAAAATGAGCTAAAATAAATATACATTCTCTTCTTCGTCAGACTCCCCTCGAGACTCAGATTCTTCTACTATTCTACCTGATCTGTAAATAGTTGTAATATGTATTTAGAATTAATGAAAAATTAATTAGTGATTAATTGATTGAATTGCTACGTATTCTTACTTATATACCAATGCTTAATACTTCATACTGTTGAGTATTTCTTTTGCCTTTTTTATCTTTCTTAATGTTTCCGTGTTTGTTACGTGTGTCCATGATATATTT
Source organism: Diabrotica virgifera virgifera (assembly GCF_917563875.1). Taxonomy (NCBI): domain Eukaryota; kingdom Metazoa; phylum Arthropoda; class Insecta; order Coleoptera; family Chrysomelidae; genus Diabrotica; species Diabrotica virgifera. The sequence continues at coordinate 89,541,328 of NC_065447.1, read as the reverse complement.
AACATTATTCGATAACTCCACATCTCAACAATGGCAAGTCTTTCTTCAGATGCGCCCGTGATTGTCCAGGCTTCGACTCCGTATAAAAGGACGGAGAATAGGTAGCAACTCAACTAATTAATCACTATTTAATTTTTAATTAATTCTAAATACGTATTAAAACTATTTAGATCATGTAGAAGAGGAATCTGAGTCTCGAGGGGAGTCTGACGAAGAAGAAGAGAATGAATATTTAAGCTCAGATGAGGAGTTTGAAGAAGAAGTACAAGATTCGGACACAGAATTAATTTAGTTTATAATTTTATACTTTTCTACCTATATATTTATAATAATAAATTTGTTTTTTTTTCTATCATATTTGCAAAATCTATTGTATAGTACGTATTATTTTTCTTTAATTAAGAAAAAGTTACTTAAAAAACTATAATATATAATAATTGCTCTAACGTTTCGAGGAACAACAACATGGATATCGCCAGGTCACGTGATTTTTTTGAGCGAACGGACTCGCTCAGCTACAACAGAGGACGCAAACAGCTATCGGTATACGCTCTTTCCCACACTGCTGCTTACCTATAGCGCTTTTCATTTATATGCACGCTTAATTGGTTTGATCACCAGGCAGTTGGAAAATTTCACCAAAAAAACCTGTTTTTTAGAATATTTATTTTTAATATTAAAAAATACCCTGTTAAAATAACAATTGCACCTCCCTGTCCGGAAGGAATGTACATAGCTATGCATGTATAGTTGTATATTTTATACTCTTTAATAGTATGTACAGATTCAGATGAAATTTTCTGAAGTTCAGATGCATCCCCTGAAAATAATCCTGGGGCGCCCATGCAAGTATCTTGCAGAGTTAAAATCGCCCTCAAATCGTCTGGCCTGTTTATTTTCTTTATATTTGAATATTTAAATTTACTTTAAAGTCACTTCAATGATATTTTTTGTAATAACAATTTTTACCCTTTTGTTTAATTTTGGGGGGGATTTTTGGGGAAAATAACCGCTACCCTCCAGCCAGACCGGCATTTTTGTATTAGGTAATCATGGAAGAGTCACCTGAAAAATTTTCAGGTTGCCTAAAATACCTACTCAAAAATGTCTCACAGCTCTTGGACCATTACGTAGAAAAAAGTTACAGAACAATATTTGCGAAATAACAAGGAAAATTGCCCAAAATTGCTGAGAGTGGCGAGCTTTGAAAAATCATATTTCGAAAACTGTAAATCCTAATGACCTGTACCAAACATCATTTTAAAGAGAAAATATATAAGTTTTTTTTCTGTGAAGCAATGTCTATACCTATATCCCCGTGGACAAAAGTTATGGGACAAAAAACAAAATTTCTTTCTTGTGGGTTTCTTTGTGCTTTTTCTTTTGAATATATTTTTGTAAAAAAAAGTATCTATGACATTAAAAAGTTATATTTAGATTGGAAATTTAACCAGGAACAATTTTTATGTAGACGTATTTGTACCAAAAGTGCATAGATCTCACTCTAATGTAACCTGTGCCCAGGGACTAATTCGCCTATTTCTCAAAAACGCACCCCTTTAAATGGTAGCATTCCGCGGTTTTTTCATATATAGGTGTCCATTGACCATATGAAATAATAAAACCCCGTTAACGTTGTAGTTCCTTTTAGCTATCTTATTTTGAATATAATCAATAGCCTATAATGGGCTAAATGGGAAATAGTGGCACAGGACCGACAAACATGGAAGGTAATAGTAAACGCGGCAACGACTCACGAAGAGTTGTAACGTCATTGATGATCCGTTTTTTATAATTGTTTTTTTAAGACCATCAAAGTCATTTTCGATTCCTTTTGAAAGGGTATACATACGAAGGCAGACATAAAAGAAATGAATATTTTTTGCTTATTGTATTTAATGCTTACTAATAGTGTAATTATCTTTGTATGAAGATTATAAATTTAATACTGTAATAAAAAAATGTGCTTATGATATTAATGAAACGTTCACATGTGGTCATATTACAATTCAGGTGATATTTCAAACAGTGATAACGTCAGTCAAAACATTCTGCTGGTATCATTTGTTTTTTATTTACTAATTCTTAAATCTTACTAAAATAAAAAAATCATGTTTTAAGTACATAAACGCAGATAGCAGATTTATTTACGTAAAAAGTTACCATTTTCACGGTTTTAATTGCCTGACAGTTTATTAATGGTATTGATAAAAATAACAATGCCTAGACGTGAGGTGAAAGTAGCCTATAAAAATATGACTTCCTACGATTTTATTTTTGTGTTAAATAATACAAAGGTTATTTTAAATTTCAGTTTTTCTGTGCGATATTCAGGAAATACCTAGTAAACTAATTTGTTTTCTGTACATACATATTTATCAGATGGGTGATTTTTCCCTCGCTATTTAGTCGAGGAAATGAAACTGAAAAAATGGCAAAACCTCGTAATTTTTTCGTCAAGCATCGATTTGTACAAAAATTTGGGATTAGGCACATTTCACACTCTAGTTCATTTTCTATATTGAGCCGTTGTACGCTTTTGGTTTTTTAAGGGTGAAAACTACCCCTAAAAAAACTACTTGTAAAAAATTATAAATAACATTTTAAACTTTAATATTGTCAACATTTGGTTCTTATTAGTTACAGAATGATTGTTTTATGCTTTAAGATATACTATCATAATATTTCAACCCTTAAAACCACCCTTGTTGGAGCTATATATAAAAAATTACTTATCCTAAAAGAATAATTTCGGCTTGCATCGATTTACATAAAAATTTGGGATTAGGATCATCTCACCCTGTACTTCATATTCTGTAACATGCTCAAGGGCGTCGATTATTTTTAGGGATGTAAACTACTATTGTCATAAATTATATAAAATCATTGTAAACTTTAATATGGGTAAAATTTGGTTTTGATTGGCTAAAATAATGATTGTTTTATGCTTTATATAATATCATAATATTTCAACCCTTTAAAACCACCCTTAAGAACATTACAATTTTTATAAGTAGATAATTTACCCCCTCCGTGGCTCAGTGGTAAGAGCGCCTGCCTTTGGATCGAAAAAATCCGATAGGTTGTGGGTTCGAATCTCACCAGGGTCAGAAATTTTTCATTTATTATAAATTAATAAATGAATATAGTTTCTGTCCTTGTGGGATCGGTGCTCACCGGAGGGACCGCAGACGTTCGGATACAATTAGCGTCTCTTTGCAAAGACAATGACGTCGACTTTGCAATGTAACAAGACACTTACTCAACACACACACACACTACACATTACTCCCCTGACTTAGTGATAAGTTATACAATTACGTGGCTAAAGGTTCTAGTTCTAAACCAAGGCCAAAATCAGAGAAAAAAAAAGTAGATAATTTAATAGATCTATACAGAAAAAAAGTAAAATTAAAGAATTACAAAAACATTTATTTACACAAAAATACGAATTTACAAATATGTAGAAGTACAAATACAAATGGTTTTTAAGTCATCTTCCAGTATACGAACCAGTTTTGTGGTATTATAAATGCATTGAAAATGTTCCATAAGCGGACTATTCGAATATTTCCAAAAAAAAACTTTTATAAAAATAGCTCCTTTATTTTTGGCGATAAAAAGTTTTTTCAAAAATGATTTTGTAGAATTTTTGAAGAGCTATAAGACTGTGTAAATTAAATTCCGTTAAATCCCTTAGTTTTTAATTGGGGTGGGTTTAAAGGGCTCGAATATGGGGGTGTTTGCTCGTAAATAAGGGTATATAAATAGCTATATCTCGCTAACTATTTACTATAATGAAAATCTATGCACAATATATTTTTAGTTATTCAAAAAGCTGCAATTTAGTAGTTAATCATTTTTTTCGTACCTCCAGTATTTTCGGAGATATTTTAAAATAAAAAGTGAAAAATACGAAATTGCAAAAAAATCAATTTTCCTTAAACCCCAATTTTTCTAAAATTAGGCCTTTTAAATAGGTCAAACTTCTTGGGTGTATTGACAATACAAATATACAAGGAATTACAGAAAGGTGAAGCCCAATTTTTAATTAGGAGGGTAGTTAGGGGTTTATTTTCACTGATTTTTCGTAGAGGAAAGCAGGTACCGACCTTTTTTTGATCATAAGTCGCTCTATTATTTTCATGCTAGAAATTTTTTATTATTATTCTTTAAAAGGTTTAATTGTATACTTTAAAACAGATAATTTAAGTTTTCATCGAAAAATGCAAATCTTTCCCGTTATTTGACTCTGAATATTTCAAATTATGCATTTGACGAGAAAAGCTAACCTTTAACATGCCGTATCTCGGTTTGAATAATTGGTCTTAAAGATATTATAGAAAAAGAATTTAGTTTGTATTACTAAAAGATACAATTGTGTTATCTGCAGTTTTTTTGATTAAATGCATATTTTTCGAGGAATTCTCAAAAACCCTCTAAAAAAGTCTATTTTTTCGACGAAAACTATTACTTTCAAGCGCGAATAACTCGAAAAATATTAGTTTTACGAAGAAAATGTAAAAAACATTTTTTCTCAGAATTACCTTTTACATCGATTTACATGGTTAAAATGTAATAAAAAATTCCCACCCACGAGATGGGGTGGCAATCACCCCCAAGGGATCCTTTTACTATTCCCTACCTTCTGTGAAAATTTCAAGTATATCCATGCTGGACGAAAAAATTGCGAGCCAAAATTTCCTCTACTAATTTTACTTATCTGAATAATAGACCTTCCCCTCATTTTTACAGAGTTCTCTATCTTGTGCCAGTTGCATCCATGTTGGTCCAGCATGCTTATGATTCCAAGGTCTCCAATGTAGAACTATTATGTTCTATCGGTTCTTCTTCTGTTTTAGGGTATGACCAGCAAATTTCCATAAGTTTCGCTACTTGAGTCGAGGAGTCATTACTTTGGTTCTACTACAAATACAGCTATTTCTTTTCCTATCTGACAATCTAATTGTGGGCATCTGTCTTTCCAGATTTCCGTGTTCGCTAACTTTTCTATATTATACCTGGTAGATGTCACAAGAATTGATACCAAATACCAGGGGAATGGCTAAAGAGAGTAATATTTTCGCTGTATAAAAATGGCGATGAACATGATTGCAAGAACTATAGAGCCATTACTCTTGTAGTTACTGCATATCCAATATTTGGCCAAATGGTTTTTGAGAGACTTACAAAGGATGTATTATTAAATAAATTAAGGATATTATTTAAATATCTTTTAATATCAAAGTAAAAAACTCATGTTGTAATAATTGGTATAATTTTAATTGGGAATTAAAATTTAAAGGGATTACATAAGTGTTCAGAATGAAGGTTTTCGGATCTATCAGTACATCTGCTTCTTACGATGCCTATCCGTTCCGGATGTTTGCGATCTGCATTGCTATCCTAATTTTGCTTGCTGCTATTCTGAATAGTCCAGTTGTCGATATATTGAACCACTTTCTCAGGTTTTGAAGCCAAGATATTCTTCTCCCTGCTTTCCTTTCTTCTGTTTCCAAATAATTACCCTGCACTGAAGAATGGGTTGCAACAAGCCTTCATTCCTCATAACATAGCCAAGATATTTTAGTTTGCGCTCTTTGATGATGTGAATTATCTCGCATTCCTTGTCCATTCTACGTAGGACCTCAACTACACACGAAATTCTTGTTAACAACTATACCTTTTAGCAAATCAAAGAATTCACATATTTTGGATCCCTAGTAAATACAAAAAACACTAAAAACGACGTTGTTCTGAAGCTATTTTCTTGTGGCATTTTTATAATCAAGTATATTCAAATGGGAAATAAGCCACAATTTTACCTAAAAATGATTTTATTAACGTTTCGACGCCCAAGTCGGGTGTCGTTGTCAAAATACAAAATAATACTAAATAAACAAAAATGTTGTTGCTTAGTAAAAAATTCTTCTAATAATTTATTTAATCTGACTCATTTATATCGGCAATTCAGACACGTATTATACATTTTTATATTCTTGAGTTGGGATTGATTTCATGTAATCGAATGAACTATCTTTTAGTAAAGTCGTCCCAGGAACGCAACTCATCAATATTGGCAATATCATTTTAAAGTCGTCTACTTTAAAATGTATAATACGTGTCTGAATTTCCGATATAAATGAGTCAGATTAAATAAATTATTAGAAGAATTTTTTACTAAGCAACAACATTTTTGTTTATTTAGTATTATTTTGTATTTTGACAACGACACCCGACTTGGGCGTCGAAACGTTAATAAAATCATTTTTAGGTAAAATTGTGGCTTATTTCCCATTTGAATATACTTGATTACTAAAAACGACAAAATAAAAAGACGCATAGCAATAGTAAACAGAACTCTCCATGGTCTTCAAACTTCTTCGACATTAAAACCCTAAATGTGCAGTAAAGCTTAACACGTACAAGACCTTAATTAGACCGGTTTTGATTTATAGAGCTGAAACATGGACTTTATCCCAAAACGACGAGAGGCTACTTAGAATTTTTGGCGTTATTTGGTCTATGGCGAAGATACAACTTCGATATTAACTTCTAAGGTGCGGAGATCCAGATGGGCTTTTTTTGTGTGAGAGTGGGAATCTTCTAAAGACCGTACCTGGCGTGTGTTGGATTCAGAGTAAACGGAGTACATCCGAACGCAGTTCCCCCTCTGGGGGAATTGCATCCGTGTTACAGTGCCTACCAACTAAACTCTCGGCTTACGCGCGTGGCACGTCTTTCCAGACCGTTCTCTCGCGCGCGCAGCCTCCCTTTTTCTACTCTTTTCTTTTTCTCTATATTGCTTTTGTTTACCCCTGTTATCTCTCTCTTTCTATAATTTCTTTTATTTTAATGATTTTTGTCACAGCCTCTATCACTTCTTTAAACTCCCTTTCCACCTTTGTCACTATGGCCATAACATTGTTTGCTCCTAAGATGCCTACTTTTGCATATAGCTCCGCTCTTTCGTCATTAAACTTTCTGCATTCAAACACGCAGTGTTCTGCTTTGTCGCTTACTCCACAATCTACGAAGCTATCATCTATTGCCTTGCCCATCCTCTCAAGGTATGCTCTAAACGATCCGTGTCCTGTAAGGAATTGCTTGAAGAAGTAGTTCGTACTTTTATATTTGCACTTCACCCACTCCTCCACGTCAGGGATCAGAGTCCTTGTCCATGCAGCCCTCCGCTCGCTTTCCCACTCTTCTTGCCACTTTGTAACGGTTTCTCTCCTTTCTTCTGTCTTCTCCTCGTTAGTCTTGCCGTATGTTTTGGCTCTCTCTCTTTTACCTGCATGTGTATTGGTGGTACCCCAGCTATAACTTGTAAGGCCACCGTCGAGGTCGGTCTGTAGGTACACACGACCATTAATAGGGCTTTTCTTTGGGCTTTCGCTAAGATTTTTTTGTACTTTTTTTTTGTTTATTACTTGATGCCGCATATAGGATTGTGGAGTGTACCACTTCCATTAGGATCCTCCTTTTCCCCTTACCTGGGCCTCCTATATTAGGCATGATTATTGAAAATGCTGTTGCTCTCTGTTCTGCCTTATGTGCAGCATATTTGACATGTTCACCAAATATCTGGTTACTGTCCAGCATCACTCCCAAGTATCTAACCTTTTCGGCCGGCGTCATTCTTTCTCCTTCGAGGGTGAAGGAGATGTGCTCTCTGTCTCTAGGTCCTTTTAATATCAAGGCTTCCGTTTTGTGCGTAGCGAGTGTCAACTCTCGATCATTCAGCCACGTTTTCACCCTTTTCAGTGCAGCATTCGCCGTGTTCACTATGAGCCTATTTTCGTTGTGCTCTACTAGAACGACCAGGTCATCCGAGTAAGCTATAGCCTGTGTCCCCTCTCCTAGATCTTCTTCTAGTATGTCATTGTAGAGGATGTTCCAGAGCAACGGTCCTAAGACCTAGCCCTGTGGCACCCCCGCCGATGTCTGCATAACATCTCCCCTCGCTATGTTAATATTTCTGCTTGAGAAGTATTGCTTCACTATATTTTGTAGGTATGGGGATATTTCCAAATTCTCCAGTATTCCAGTTATTACTCTCCAGCTTGCACAGTTGAAGGCATTTTTTATGTCCAGAAAGAAAGCCACCAACCACCTGCTCCTACATGTGGCAGTTAATTGCGCGATCCGACTGACTGCATCGATTGCGGACTTCCCTTTCCTAAACCCATATTGGTGTTCAGACAAGCCCCATTTCTCCATTACTCATTTTTCTAATCTCGTCTTTATAAGTATCTCAAAGACCTTGCCCATCGTGTTTAATAGGCATATCGGTCTGAAAGCTCCCGGTTCCCCAAGTTCTTTCCCAGGTTTGGGAATAAGTAAGAGGTTTGCCTTTTTCCATGCCTCTGGGAATTTTTGCTTTCTGAGGAGGTCATTCATGATATCTTTCACCCATGGAGCTTTTCCCTCTATGATTATTTTAACAATTTCTGGTAGAACTCTGTCGGGTCCAGGTGCTTTCCTATCATTGAGTGCTTTCCCTGCCTCCATCAACTCCTCCATAGTGAAGTCTTCTGCCGGCGTTTCTACATGCCAAGGTGTGAATTCCATAATCTCTCTCTGTGGGAATAGCTCTTCTGCTATCTCTCTTCTCCGGCTTTCTTCGATTTTGCGGATACTACTTCCTTTGAGATTTTTTGTCACTATCTTATATGCATCACCCCAGATGTCATTCTCGAGGTTATCGCACATTTCTTTTCAGCACCTTTTCTTTTCATTCTTGATTTTCTTTGAGAGTTCTTTAAAGTTTTCAATCGCTCTATCTCTTCCTCCACCAGTTGGTTCTTCTTTTTTATCTCTAGTGATTTTTCTTCTTAGTTCGATATATCCCCTTCTTATTCCCTCTATGTTGTCTGTCCACCAATATGGGCGGCTGCTTATTCTTCCACCTTCTGGACAACACCTTCTGGCCAGCTCTTTTAGTTTTTCGTATCCCTCTTCATAATTGTTGGGATATTCTTCCATTGCTCTAATTTCTTCTTTTAGCTTCTGTTTATCGATGTGTTTCGTTCTTCTGCCATCGTTAGTTTTTTTACGTTCTATCTTATCTTAAATAGGATTTCTATGGTGGGTAAATATTTCCCCTTCCAGTACATCCCATTCAGCCGTTTTCCTCCTCATCGTCGCAGTCGCTAGCGTGACATCTATGTGAGTCTGACTTTCTCCTCTAACAAAGGTTGTTTGGCGTTATTAAGGGCCGCTAGGTTCATTACTTGTATTATCTCATTCCACATGTCTCCTCTGTGATCATTTGGTGGTGCTCCCCATATCACAGATTTAGCATTTATGTCACCCGCAATAATCAGTCTTTTTTCCCCTCTTGCATGACTAGCTATGTCGTCCACTACTTTCTTGTATTCCCTGAGTGTGTTATTGGGAGAGATGTAGGTCGCCACCAGCACGAACATTCCAAGGTCCAGGACAACAAATCCCTCCTTCCTTGAGCATGTTCTTATTCCTATTTCTCTGTTTCTAATATAGATTGCTACGTCTTGCTTCTTGTCTACAATCCATCTCCCTTTAGCTGTAATCTTTTTATTGGGCTCGGATACTATTACTAGATCCGCTCCCGTTTCTTCCCCTCTTAACGTGAGTATGTCATGTGCCGACCTGCATCTCCCCAGGTTTGCTTGTAGTATTACTACCCCTTTAAATGCTATTGTTGGATTTAATTTATTGGCTGACTCCCCCCCCCCCCACTTTGTGCTGTGGCTGTTCTATCTTCGTTAAAAAATTTCCTTTACTCCGGACAGTCGTTTGTGTCCATTCTGTGTTCGCTGTTACATATTCCGCAGTAAGGTGTATTTTGGCAGTTTTTCGCATCGTGACCTCTTTCCAGCAGTTAAGGCACTTGTCTCCCCCTTTTCTTTGTTTGCATGTAGTTCTTGTGTGTCCAAAATGAAGCTATTTTCTTGTGGCATTTTTACAGTTTTAACTATTTATAATGGGAAATAAGCCACAATATTATTAAACGTTAATAAAAATCATTGTTTAATAATATTGTGGCTTATTTCCCATTATAAATAGTTAAAGTCCAAAATGAAGGCATGCATAACACTTCTTTGGCCTATATCTGGGCACCACAATTTTGCTTGTGACCAACCCTATTCTGACCCACTTCTTATGGACACATTGCTAAGCTGTCATATAATGAGCACACGAAGAGATTGACATTTTCAAACCCAGAGGGCAGAAGAAGTAGAGGATTGCGGCCGCGAAGAAGATGGATCCATGATGTGGAAGGAGACCTTCAGATTATAAGGGTCAGAAGATGGAGGAAAAATAATCCTAAGAAAAACTAAAAAAAAAACTAATAAACAACAATGTAAATGAATGCTTGTTGATCAAACAGAAAACTTTTGTAAAAATAATGATCCAAGAAAAACACTAAAAATAATTATTGTGTCCACTAGTTTACTGATAAATAAGTTACACTTTAGTTTATTTTACCTTTAAGGAAAAAGGCAATTCCAGAATATACTTGGTTTAGTGTAAGACTCACTAGCTACAATCCAATAAAACTTAACACTATTAAAATAAAATCTCAAATATTTCTTTTTTACAAAGGTTAATAATCCCAACACATTTCTCATGTAGTCATCCTAAATGGTTGGGCTAAAAATAGGACGGATAAAAATGAATAATTATCTCACATTTATAACGAAAAAAATGAACCTTTCGAACATTTAAATTGACACAATATACTATAAAGTTTTGCACGAGAAATGCATCAGATTTTATGACCAAACCCCAGGTCCGTGAACTTAGCCCGAAAAAGTCGGGAAAAAAATGTGATCGATACCATTCGATTGTCCATTGATTGTCCACCATGTTATTTCGTTAGTCCACCCATCAATTTTTTTTATAAACAAAATTTTTTTTCGGGCTAACTTCACAAATCCACAAATTTTCGAAAATTTAAAAAAACTCTTGCTATATTGTTTGTCCATGTTTGTCCACCCTCTCTGATGTTTTTAAAATAATTTTTTTTATATATATAATTATTGCTTACGGATAATAGGACAGTACCGCCGAAAAAGTACTTCAGACATTAGAATGAATGTTTATGCGGGAGCAGAATCTCGACTACCCATTTGTCTACACCCTCGCAGCGTTTGTCCAACCCCTTAACGTGCATAACAACCCGTTGAAGACTTTAATTTATTTTTTTTAATTCTCAACCCGGGCCAAATTCACGTCCGTTTAAAAACGCATTTAAACGTTAGGTCAGGTTCAGAATCCCAACTACCCGTTTGTTCACTCCTTCGCCGCGTTTGTCCAACCCCTTAAAGTGCGAAACGACCCCCCTGGAGATTGAAATTATTCTTTTTAATTCTCAATTCGGGCTAACTTCACGTCCGCTTAAATGCGTATATAAACGTTAATTCGGGGACATAATCCCAACTACACGTTTGTCCACCCCTTCGCAGCGTTTGTCCAACCCCTTAAAGTGCAAAACGACCCCCCCCCCCCCACAGATTGTAATTATTTTTTTATTTCTCAATACGGGCTAACTTCACGTCCGCTTAAAAACAAATTTACATGATATTTCAGGTTCAGAATCCCAACTATCCGTTTGTCCACTCCTTCGCAGCGTTTGTCCAACCCCTTAAGGTGCGAAACCAACCCGTGTTATTTGTAATTATTTTTTTTTATTTTTTAATTCGGGCTAACTTCACGTCCGCTTAAATGCGTGTTTAAACGTTAATTCGGGAACAGAATCCCAACTACCCGTTTGTCCAACCCCTTAAAGTGCGAAACCACCCTCCTGCAGATTGTAATGATTTTTTTATTTCTTAATTCGGGCTAACTTCACGTCCGCTTAAATGCGTATTTTAACGTTAATTCAGGTGCAGAATCACAACTACCCGTTTGTCCACCAATTCGCAGCGTTTGTTGAAATTACCTGTTAATTGAAATTATTTTTTTATTTCTTAATTCGGGCTAACTTCACGTTCTCTTAAATGAATCCCAGAATCCCAACTACACGTTTGTCCACCCCTTCACAGCGTGTGTCCAACCGCTTAAAGTGCCAAACGACCCCCCTGGAGATTGGAATTATTTTTTTATTCTTAATTCGGGCTAACTTCACGTCCGCTTAAATGCGTATTTAAACGTTAATTCGGGGTAGAATCCCAACTACACGTTTGTCCAACCCTTCGCAGCGTTTGTCCAACCCCTTAAAGTGCGAAACAACCCCATGGAGATTGTAATTATTTTGTAATTTCTGAATTCGGGCTAACTTCACGTCGGTTTAAACGCGTATTTTAATTACAATCTGCATAAGGGTGGTCTCGCACGTTAAGGGGTTGGACAAACGTTTCGAAGGGGTCGACAAGCGGGTAACGTTTAAACACGCATTTAAGCGGACGTGAAGTTAGCCCGAATTAAAAAATAAAAAAAATAATTACAAATAACAGGGGGTTGGTTTCGCACTTTAAGGGGTTGGACAAACGCTGTGAAGGAGTGGACAAACGGATAGTTGGGATTCTGAACCTGAAATAACATGTAAATGTGTTTTTAAGCGGACGTGAAGTTAGCCCTTATTGAGAACTAAAAAAAATAATTACAATCTGTGGGGGGGGGGGGTCGTTTTGCACTTTAAGGGGTTGGACAAACGCTGCGAAGGGGTAGACAAACGTGTAGTTGGGATTCTGTCCCCGAATTAACGTTTAAATACGCATTTAAGCGGACGTGAAGTTAGCCCGAATTAAGAAATAAAAAAATAATTAAAATCTGCAGGAGGGAGTTTCGCACTATAAGGGGTTGGACAAACGTTGCGAATGGGTGGACAAACGGGTAGTTGGGATTCTGTTGCCGAATAACCGTTTAAATACGCATTTAAGCGGACGTGAAGTTAGCCCGAATAAAGGAATAAAAAAATAATTACAAATAACAGGGGGGTGTTTTGGCACTTTAAGGGTTTGTACAAACGCTGCGAAGAAGTGGACAAACGGATAGTTGGGATTCTGAACCTGAAATAACATGTAAATGTGTTTTTAAGCGGACGTGAAGTTAGCCCGAATTGAGAAATAAAAAAAATAATTACAATCCGCGGGGGGGTCGTTTCGCACTTTAAGGGGTTGGACAAACGCTGTGAAGGGGTGGACAAACGTGTAGTTGGGATTCTGCCCCCGAATTAACGTTTAAATACGCCTTTAAGCGGACGTGAAGTTAGCCCGAATAAGGAAATAAAAAAATAATTACAATATCCAGGGGTGTCGTTTTGCACTTTAAGGGGTTGGACAAACGTTTCGAAGGGGTCGACAAACGGGTAACGTTTAAACACGCATTTAAGCGGACGTGAAGTTAGCCCGAATTAAAAAATAAAAAAATAATTAGAATCTGCAGGAGGGTGGTTTCGCACTTTAAGAGGTTGGACAAACGGGTAGATGGGATTCTGTTCCCGAATCAACGTTTAAACTCGCATTTAAGCGGACATGAAGTTAGCCCGAATTAAAAAATAAAAAAAATAATTACAAATAACAGGGGGTTGGTTTTGCTTTTAAGGGGTTGGACAAACGCTGCGAAGGAGTGGACAAACGGGTAGTTGGGATTCTGAACCTGAAATAACGTTTAAATGCGTTTTTAAGCGGACGTGAATTTGGCCCGGGTTGAGAATTAAAAAAAATTCGTCAAGGGGGTTGTTTTGCACATTAAAGGGTTGGACAAACGCTGCGAGGGTGCAGACAAATGGGTAGTTGAGATTCTGCTCCCGCATAAACATTCATTCTAATGTCTGAAGTACTTTTTCGGCGGTACTGTCCTATTATCCGTAAGCAATATATTATACCTATATATAAAAAAAAATTATTTTAAAAACATCAGAGGGTGGACAAAAAAAATTATGTGGTGGACAAACAATATAGCAAGAGTTTTTTTAAATGTTCGAAAATTTGTGGATTTGTGAAGTTAGCCCGAAAAAAAATTTTTGTTTATAAAAAAAATTGATGGGTGGACTAACGAATTAACATGGTGGACAAACGTGGACAATCAATGGACAATCGAATGGCATCGATCACATTTTTTTCCCGACTTTTTCGGGCTAACTTCACGGAGCTACAAACCCCTGGTTGTCATAGATATTATAAATCTTCGTGCAATTGGAAAATACTTACAATTTAAGGGCGTAGTTCGCGCAAAATTTCGCGCCGATTAAGTATTTTTGAAAAATTTAAACGCATAATGAAAGATTAAATTATTACCGAGGACTGAAAGTCCTTGGGTCACCTACAACAGGGGTCACCAATTATATTTCCTGAGGGTCCGTTTCGGAAACCTATGACACTTCTGGGGTCCGGAGTTAACACTACCTGTCTGGCTGTTCCAATTCGGTAAACAAATCAGAAGGATGCAGTGCTAAATTTTTAGGCAGAAATTGTTTTTAACAGTTTTTTGTAAATCCAAAACATCACCTTTTTTGCTCCCGAAAATATGTTTTCAGCATTTTTGGGTCATCTTAAACAAAAAAGATTTTCTCTCATTTTTCTCAAAACCTGATAGATTTCAAGTTTTAAGCGATTTATAAACTGAAAAATGCGAAAATAAGCATTTGCGAAGCTTGAAAATTCATGTGTACATTATTAGTGTTCCAGTTGTCAAGTGCCTAAATTGAAGTTTAAACATTCAATTTCAAGATTCTGCTGAGTTATCGGGGTTTATTTCAATTTCGACCGTTTGTTTTTATTGGCGTACTTAATTAGCACATTGGCAATAATTAATTGAATAAATAAATCATTAAGAAAAAAATATGTTAATAATAAATTATAAAATTTTAATAAATATGAAGTATTTGTTGGGCATTTTTTGCATAAGTACGTATAATATGTATAATAAGTGCGACAGAGACGCACCATAAATTGCGATGTGCGGCGAATTAAAAGTCGAGTGGACTCGGATAATTAACGATTAAAAACAAAAGTCTATATTGAAGTAAGTCCCGATTACTCGTTAGAATCTTGAAATTAAATTTATAAACTTCAATTAGGCACTTGGCAACCTGAAGACTAATAACTTACGTAAGAGTTTTCAAACCTCAAAAATGCGTAGGTATTTTCACATTTTTCAGATTTTAAATCGCTTATAACTCGAAAACTTTCAAGAATGCAGGGGAAAAAGACCTGTTGGAAGACCTAAAAAGAGAAGGGAAGACGAAGTCGATGAGGATGCCAGGAACTTCCTGGGAACACGTTCATGGAAAAGAACAGCGGTAAATCGAAATAATTGGAGAAGCTTGTTGAGGGAGGCCGAAGCTCGATTTGGGCTGTAGTGCCATTGGATGGATGGATAACTCGAAAACCATCAACTTTTGAAAAAAATGACAAGAGACCTTATTTTTAAATACAATTTTCGGGGCTGAAAGGTAATTTTGAATTTGTATAAAAAGATTGTTTTACCCGGCATCCCGGGCCCCTTCTGATTTGTTTAGGGGGGCATTTTTTAACAGGAATCCACAAAAAAACCTTATCAGAAAATTTGTCATTCTTTACGAAATTAAATTATCAGTGAGAAAAATGACATTTTTTATTATGTACAATCTGTCTGAAGTTTGAAGGGAGATCTGTACCGATTTTTAATAAAGTTCATTCTTGATAAAGCGGCTTCGCACACATAAGTTGAGTCAAACATAATATACAATTTCATCGCCAAACATTTTCAAAATCGCCAAACACTATATTCTGAATTTAATGACGGTCCGCACAAAAGTAGCTCACGGTCCGGATGCGAACCGCGGTCCGCTAATTGGTGACCCCTGACCTACAATATGCCATTTTTTAAGAACCTATCTATCGAGTATAGGAGGAATACCTGCAATTAAAGTATTTGAGTAAATACAATTAAGGGGTAAATATAATTAACACTGGATCTCTTAATCATCAAACAATATCTATTATCCGGTGCTGAACTTCATCATCATCATCATCTGATGATGATGGATTGATCTATTAAATATAGTTCTCCTGCTATCTAAATTTTATACGTCTCGTACGACTTTTTCTAAGGCTATGTAAAAAAGTTGACACGCCAGCGCGTCTCCCTGCCTTAACCCCCTATGTATTTTAAATGGGGTTGACAAGTCGTTCTGATTTTTTACTGCTGATAGCATCGTCGTGGCCATTGTCACTTTTATCATGCATATGAGTTTTTTGGAATTCCTCATTCATGGCGTTGTAAGGACTTGGTCTTGTGACACGGTACTGAACTTAACATTTTTTAAACCTTTTAATTTTTACTTTTTTAATTTTATCTTGCTCATTTCGTTGAGTTTTTATTTTTATGATTATGTATTTGATTTTGAGAAGGAAACCTAAAACTAAAATCTTTTTAATTCGAGTATAATTTTTGTTACAGATCTGATGCAGTCATGGAAGACGCTGCCCAGGCAATGACAACAAATGCTATTTCTTTTGAAGGAAGCTCTGCTGATGATTCTACTAGAACCAAGGAGCTTGTGACACAAATCGTGGGAACCTGGCGTGAACACTTTAGCAAGGGTATATTGAATTCGGCCAGTTTTGAAGACTTGTGGAAGGTAACTGTTGAGATTACAATGTTGTCGTTTACTATTTATGTTTGTAAATATAAGATAGGAGATATAATATGGCGATATGTATCAATTTTCTGTTGCTTTCTTGAAATTTGTGCGTCTGTTCTTATTTTTTCAAAAATATTAAGATGTTTGGGAATGATACTAAACCGGATCGCTGAATCTGTGGAGACTAAAATTATTCCAGAACCAGCAGGGTTCAGATCCTGCCGATACTTGTACCAGGGTTCAGGAAAGTGCTTATTTCAGGAAGTGAAAGAGTAGTTTCAGGAAAGTGGTTAGTTCAGAAAGTAAAAGGGTTACAAAAGAAAGTACTAGGGTGCAGGAAGTGAAGAGGACTTAATTTTGGCAAAGACAGCAAACGATCTGACAGCAAAAGACAGCCAATGTGGCCAACCATTGGAAGTACAAAAGAGTTGTTGGTGTTCCGGACACGGAAAGTTTGTAAGTATCTCGGTATGGCGTTTCAGTTAATGGTTCCGGTTCAACGGGCATATTTGGCTTTTATGATAATAGGCCTATCTGTGACGTTTGCTGCATCAAAGTCTTTATCTAAGAATGCATTTCTCTTAAAAGGATATATTCCGGTTTTTTTAAGCCAACTACCGTATTTTTTATTTTAAAAGTGATTTCAAAAGTGTGGCCCGCAATATCAACACTATTATGAATTGTAATGGTCGTATCGGGATATGAAAACATCCAATCATCTTGCTTTAAATGACCCCATACCAGATACATCCAACGTATGGTGTGGTCATATTTTATTTGTTTGTTTGTTTTCTGGATCAAAATTCTTAGAAAAATTGATGGTTGGATCGAAAAGTTGGTGGATTGAAAAGACTTATACAAATATACGACAAGAAAATACAGATATACGACAAGACGCAAATTAAAAAACATCGAGGATTGGGTAAGAAAGAGAAGAATAGAATGGAACGATCGTATAAGCAGAAGACAGTAAATAGAGTAGGAAAGACTACCAGAGACGGTTCCCCAATAGGAAGAAGATTAGTGGGAAACCATGAAAATAGTGAAACAACTTCCTGAAGGCGGATTAAAAAACAAACAGTCATGTCTGCATAAAAAGAAGAAAAACAAGTACTATTAGTAGTGCAGTCACTGAAGATGGATATGAGCTATTACCTCCGAGTTCGTTGAACCTCCATCGATTTGCATGAAAATTGGTGAAAAAAAAACAAAATTAACAATAACAACTTGCGCTTTTACCTGGGGGTGGATGCCACCCCTCGGGGGTGAAAATTATTTTATTAGAAATAACCCCACAATTCGATAGAAGGACAAATTATAAGCAAAATTTGTTATATAAAGTTATTAAAATAAATCAAAACTTTTTGAGTTATTAAAGATCAAAGATTTTAATTTTTCGTCAGAAAAATGCATGTTTTTAACCGATTTTTCATAAATAGCTCAAAAACTATAAGTTTTTACAAAAAAGTTATTATTATCAAAATTAAGGCCAATAAAAAATCAAATAAAGTACTTAGAAAAACCTTTCAATGTTAACTAAAAGTGAGATATAGGTAATTGAATATATATTTCTTTCGTCGAGTACCCAAATCTAAGTATTCAAGCTTAAATACCGGGAAAATGAAGCATTTTATAACATAAACTTATTAAATATTTGTCAAAGTTTTTAGAAATATCTATAAAATAAGCCCTCGAACAGGTTATGCACCTAAAATTTTTCAAAATTTATCTTTTAAAAATTTTTCCAAAAAATGTTATTGTTTTTTTGTAAATAACTCCGTTAATTTTTAAGATATCAGGTTCACCTAAAAACTAATTAAAATTTGATTCTAAGAGCTATTAAAAAACGTCAAATTTGGTCTTTTAAACCTCTTACTTTTTTAAAAATAAAAGGTTAAATGGCCCCGGTTACATGGTTCTCGCAGCAAAATTGAAATTTTAAACGTTTTTACCTCGGTTATTTTTTACTCTACGGAAATAGTAAAATGGATAGTAGTAAAATGAAGTATTTGGAGCAGAAAAACCTAAAATTTAGTTATTTGTCATTTTTTACGCATTTTGAGTATTTTTGGAGTTATTATCAAAAGAAAATGAAAAGTACGATAATTTTAAAAATTCTGATTTTTTAAAATTATATATTTTTTTCAAAAATATGCGTTCTAAACCAGTCAAAATTTTTGAAATAATTAACTATGTTAACCTTGAGAAATTCTTGTGGGGATTGCTACAAATTTTAATTTTTGTGGAAATGGCCTATGTTTTATTTTTCACTTTTTCCTAAAAAATCGAAAGGGTTCTCTTATTTTCATCATAACTTGCTTAAATTTGAAGCTATTAACTTATACTGGAGCTCATTTGATAGGTATTCCAAAGTATATTGACAAGTGCTTAACAAGTGTATCCTATAAAATGCATCGTTTTCCGTTATGTAAGCTTGAATACTTAGATTTGAGTACTCGTCGAAAAAAATATACATTTAATTACCCATAACTCACTTTGAAATAACATTAGTTTAGTTATTTAAGGTTTGAGGTAGTGTACTTAGCGCATTTTTTAACGTGGTTTCCCCAGTAGGCCTATTCCACGGATCTGTTATGATTCTGTTTAATTTAAAGCTATTTAATAATTGATGTTGGCAAGGGTTAAAAATGATAAAAGTTATACAAAGCGGTATAAATTGAAAAAAAGGGAAATTTATCAAACTGGTTCATAATTTTCTAATACTTCTGCTTCCCTTGTTCTTCTTCTCATTGTTTTGCTTCCTCTTCTTCTTCTTCTTGCTCTTCTTCTTCTTGTTCATCCTGTGTGCAAGTAAATTGTCCCAATAATGACACATTGCATGGCTCCTCGACAGAATCAAATGAATCCTCAATAATTGTTGGTGATTCAACATTGGAGCACGACCGGTTTTGACAATTAGTGCATGCTACCGAACAAAACAGTCCAACTTTTTTGCAAACACATTTAGCGCTACATCCCTTTTTACAGTTGCAAAAAATTGTGTTCAGGAGTTTTTCCGGCGCAGGGGGAAGTAAAGTTTGAATTGGTTCTAATGAACTGTCGACTAATTTCCATCCCGTCTTTTGGATCTAGCTGATAACCAAGCCACACTTGAACTTGGTAATATACCCGAAAAAGATGTTGATGAGCAGCCGCTGAGGTTGGAGGAAGACAAGATAACTGCACTTGTTTTTTGTTTCGAGTACTTTAAAAAAAAACATGCATATCGAAACTTATCTAAGCACGTAGTTTTCTTAGGCGCTCCATACATAGAGAGAAGAAAGCTAATTCCGTTGGAAATAACTTCTTGTGGAGTTGAATTAGTTTTTTTAAAAACTTCAGCACATTCAAGTAAATCTTGTTTTTCAAACATTTTAAAAACAGTCGTTTTACCCCTCCTGAAAAATGCAGATGTCGTATCACAGCCAGTTATTGCGTGTAAAAATAGTATATGATTTTGACATTTTGCAAAAGTAGATGAACTTTTCGATGAATATATTTCCGATTGGTGTTGAGCTTTTCCAGGTTTAAAAAAAAGATAATTTTTTCGATTGGAGTTCTACCAGTGAGTAATTTATTTATTTATTAATAACAGATACAAATAGGTTTCCCTACTTACATGTATCCGTATCTACAATGACAACAGTTTAGTACAACATGCACATAACGTAATACGAGCAAGTCTACATCTTCACCTACAACAATAGTTGTATTTGTTAAATTGAATTGCTCTATGGCTGTTTCAATTATCATTACGTCACCATCATTATTAGCTTGTTTTACCGATATATTTTCAGCAATAAACTTATCTTTCAGCATTGAAATGAACCGAGATTTGTTGTGAGTATTTGCAAGAAATTTCTGTTGAGTGGTAGAAGATGAAGATGTTGCTGTCGTAAAATCATTATAGCCATCAAATACGACAGTAACTCTGGGACCAAAATGACGCCGTACATACTGAACGTATTTATCTAAGATAACGTTGAATGTTTCTTCGCTATCCCACACAATGCGATGTAATAGATATCCTCCATCAATGATGTATGTCGCTTTTATGTTGTTATGAATTATTATAAGTTAATACTTTGTCATATCAATTTACTATTTTTGTTGGGATTAGGGATTAAGCCATAAAATTCAAATAATTCTTATTATTTTCGCGTTACATTCACTTTGTAAAGATTTTTTTGTTGGCACTGTAATATCATACAGCTTATACATTGCATCCCTCGGTAGACCGCAAGCTGTATAGTAGAAACATTATCATATTTATAATCTTATATTATTATGTGTAATATAAGTTAAGTTGACCGATATAATATTATGTTTACTTGTATTACAGCTTCAGTGATGTATATAGCTGGTATACTAATACATATATTATGACGATTAGAAGTCTTTCAACTCTTTGAATCGTTGTATCTCAAAAACAGTGGCTCTTAGGAAAAAAACTATTAAGATATTTTTTATAGATAATTATCTAACCTACATTTTTTGTTGAAGCTAATTTTACGATAAAACTTACCGTTTCGCTGAAAATCGCTAAAAACCATATTTGGTGACCTTTGACCCCGCGTAAATTTTTTAGCACGGGTCGGATTTATGAGGACTTTTTAGATTTCATTTATGATGGTATTTTGAACAATCCTGCCAATTTTCAGCTTGATGGTAATTATTGTAGCCTCACTCCTATTTTTGAGTCTAACTAGACCGGTCTATTAACTACTTGTATATTATGTAGGTATCTGCTATGTAGGTTTGGATGGATGGTGGATGTAACTGTTTATGGAACTAATAATATTATGGAGACATTGGTCTCATGTTGTTTTAATTTTATACGTGGGCAGTCCGTTAAGTACTTAGCCTACAAAATAAAATGGAAAATTTTGGAAAAGTGGCAATTTTTTCTCTACATAGTCTCCTAGCTTGATACACTTGACCCAGCGATGCTCCAACTTCTTGAACCCGTCTGAAAAATACCTTTTCTCGAGGTCTGCAAAATAGGCTTCCGTGGCGGCGATGACCTCATTCGACTTAAATTTCTGTCCAACGAGTGTCATTTTCAAGTATGGAAACAAATAGTAGTCGCACGGGGCCAAATCTGGAGAATACGGTGGATGGGACAACAGTTCGTAGCCCAATTCGACCAATTTGGCCATGACGACGTCGGAGGTGTTAACCGGTGCGTTGTCATGGTGGAAGAGCACTTTTTTTCTTTGCCAAATGGAGTCGTTTCTTCTTCAATTCGGCGTTGAATCGGCCCAATAATTCGACATAATAGGGCCCTGTGATCGTTTTGCCTTTCTCCAAGTGGTGGATGTAGATCACACTTTGTGAATCCCAGAAAATGTTGGCCATCACCTTTCCGGCCGATTGGACAGTCTTCGTCTTCTTCGGAGCACGTTTGCCGGGTGTTGTCCACTCTTTCGACTGTTCCTTGGTTTGTGGTGTATACCAGTGAATCCATGTTTTGTCAACGGTTATAAAACGACGTAAAAACTCCTTTGGATCACACTTAAATAGCGTTAAACACTGCTCTGAAGTGGTCTCACGGTTGCGCTTATTATCTGAAGTGAGCAAACGTGGCACCCATCGTGCCGACAGCTTTCTCATGTCCAAAATTTCATGCAAGATATGATCTACGCGGTCCTGGGCGTAGATCATAAGATGTGATCTCGCGCACCTTCAGTCGGCGGTCTGCCAACACAAGATCGTGGATTTTTGTCACGTTATTCTCCGTGGTAGCCATTTTCGGGGCACCTACGCGTGGCTCATCAAAACCAACATTCGTCTACGTTGAAACTCATTAAACCAATTTTTGACAGTTGCCATCGAAGGAGAAGAGTCACCGTACACAGCATCCAAGCGCTCTTTGATTTCGCTGCGTGATTTCCCTTCCAAAAATAAGAAACGAATCATCCACCGATATTGCCCTTTTTCCATTTTATTAAAATCCGCGGACACGCTGACTTTCACACGCAATCACAACAATACTATAATTTCGATTTGGCTGACATTTTGACATTAACCCTCTACGAGAACGCATTAAATGACAGTACACTTCATTTGCGATAGTGGCGCCATTCGGGCGGAGAGGCTAAGTACTTATCGGACTGCCCTGGTATACAATTTTATCGCTTATATTTATTTTAATTGATTCTCCAATGTTATTGTTGTCTGTCATACAAATGGGGATGTCATACTGTCTTTTAAAGGGGGAAGGATGTTATCATCCTTGGCTTTAATAAATTGTGATAGATAGAATAACAGATAGAATAAATTATATTTATTAATTTTACCACAAAAGGCACACAAGGTTTACAACGAGAAATTATTGGTACAAAAGTATGTTTAGTATTGATGATTTAACAGCAATTTAAATACAGTGATGAGCGCGCCAATAACCGGAAAAATGAGCAAAATAACGCATGAGATAGAAAACATAATACGTTGTGAAATATAAAAGAGATGAAACTTCTAGAGTTGGGTGGGAGGTGGGAAAGGATCGGTAGAAACCTATACTTTAATTTTAATTACATTACCACTATTGAGAGTATCCACCTTAGACGCTTGTCCTAACCTAGTTTTATTAAGTTATATATGTCTTCTTCTTTGCTCTACCTACTTGGGTATTTGGTTAGCCCATCGCACAGTGGTCCAAAAACCCGAAAAGATGGCCAAAATATGAAAGCTTTTTTTTATTTGCATGAAATTAGGCATCCAGGGGTTTTTGAGGTCGCTAATTACGAATCGGAAGTCTAAATGGCAAAAAACAAAATGGCGTATGTAATATGGCGGGTTTATGTATCTTAAATATATGCAATACCGTCGAAATTTGATATCCGGGGGTTTTTGAGGTTACTGATTACGAATCCGAAATCGAAATTTCAAAAAACAAAATGGCGGATGCAATGGCGGATTTTTTATTCCAACGTTAAATTCGATTATTAATCATATGAAAGTAAAAACTAATTTTTACTTTATTTTCAACAATACTGTACCTGACCCTTTTATCTCTGATTTTACCCTATGATACTGAAATAACTAAAGATCTACAGTCATAACAACTACCTGAATGCTGCGGCATGATCTGTTTATTCTGCGTTGTTAACTATTCATATTGAAACTCATAGCGCAGAGCGCTTGTACAAAAAATTCTCGCAAAACCAAAGGGGCAGATAGTGGCAGCTAATTTTTTTAATCTTAAAGAGAGAAATATAGGCTAAAAGATGATTGTAGTATCATCTTGGAATTCGATGGAATATATAACTATTTGCCTATCTGAAAATTTAATTTTTTCAAAATATATACCCTCTTATTACATAATTTCAACTTAAAATACCTATACTAAATATAACACATATACAAATATTTTTAGACAACGCGGAAACGGCGGGTTCGTTGGGAAAAATATTCCCATGAGATATTTTTGCATAATCACATTCGTGGGACATCCCAGAATAAGGTTCAGGAAGTCGCCCACGAGAAAAGTGGGCCAATTTTTTTTTAAACAATTTTTTTTAATCAAATTGCAAAAATCAGTATTTTGGCCCGGACTATTTTTTTTAGGTTTCTTGGACCATTCTGGACAAAAAAGGTCTCTTATAATTTTTCTCTAAAGTTGATCTTTTTCGAGTTATAAGCAAGTTAAAATTTGAAAAACGCGAAAATGGCCATTTTTAAGGCTTAATAACTCGGTCAAAAATTATTATTTTGAAAGTCAGAAAGTGACTAAATCAAAGTTTAAAGTCGCCGTTACATGATCCTGAAGAAATCTGTGTCATTAATTTACTACTAAGCTGTAATTTTTAATTAATAACAATGAGTGGTTGTATCGTATTGACGCTGCTGTAAATGTGAGTGCGAGTAAGATGCACAATTGGACTGCTGGAATAGCTTCTCTCTCGCACTCAGCATTTACAGCCCCGCACACGTGCATGGCGCTTATTATTATCACTTAAAAATAACAGCTTAGTAATAAAATAATGACAAAAATTTCTTCAGGATCTTGTAGGGGGGCTTTTGATTTAGTCGTACATTTACTTTCATAATAATAACTTTTAACCGAGTTATTAAGCCTTGAAAATCGCCATTTTTCGTTTTTCGTTTTTTTCAATTTTAAATTGCTTATAAGTCGAAAACGATCAACTTTAGAGAAAAATTATAAGAGACCTTTTTTGTCCAGAATGGTACAAAAAATTAACGAAAAAATTGTTCGGGCCAAAAATATTGATTCTTGCAATTTGATTAAAAAAAATTGTTAAAAAAAAATTGGCCCACTTTTTACTTGGGCGACTTCTTGAACCTTATTCTGGGATATCTCACGAATGTGATTATGCAAAAAAATCTCATGGGGATATTTTTCCCTTTGAACCCGCCGTTTTCGCCTTGTCTATTTGATATTATCGGCTTTTATTAAAGATGGATCCACGAATATCCTCCATTTTGCAGAATTCAATTTGCGCACTTCATTTTCGAGATACACGCACAAGACTGTGCCTATAAAATATTCGTTATTCTTAACTGCGCTTCTGTTCCGTAATAAGGTGAACTTTGAACTGAACTTATAGCTCTAGGGTTGCCAACACTGAATAGGGAATTTAATTCTCTTTAAGAAAATATAATAATATTATCGAAACGTTGAGTTTTTTTTAACTTTTGGCCAGCTTTTCGGGATGTTGGACCACTGTGCATCGTCTCGGAATAAAGGAAATATCCCTTATTCACCTACAATTTGGAGTTTTTTTAATGGCATGGACTTTATGTCATTCAGCTAGTCACAACATGAGGTACTTAGTGTCATGTGTAGTGTGTGTGTTGAGTAAGTGTCTTGTTACTTTGCAAAGTCGACGTCATTGTCTTTGCAAAGAGACTCTAATTGTATCCGAACGTCTGCGGTCCCTCCGGTTACAATTTGGAGTTGATGTGGGACAAATACAACAAAGGTAAAAACTTTCCTTGCTCAGGGATAACTGCCAACCATTACACAATCTACTTTAATAGGCCATAATTTTAGTTTGAAATTAAGTTTATTTGGCATTTCTATTTTGATTTTACGTTTAAATGTGTCAGCCGAAACAAATAAAATGTGACATTATAATAAAATGTTTTTCGGCGTCATACGTATAGTCTAAGATGCGATATAGGGTCGATTTGCACCGATCTGTTTAATGAATAAAAATTATTGGATATGTAATTTAGCATGTTAACAATTACAAAAAACAAGAGTTGTCCGATCTAATCTTGTTCTAACTACATATAATTAATGAATATTTAAAAAATGACATTTTTTTAAATAAATTCAAAAAAAAATTTGACTTGTGCAGATATTATTTCAGAATTTTGAGTTCATTCTAAACAAAAAGGATATTTTGTAATTTTTCTCCAAAGTTGATCGTTTTCTAGTTATAAACAATTCAAAACTGAAAAAAGAACGAAAGATGACGATTTTCAAGGCTCAAAAACATAAGTATAAAATATCATTTTTGAAATTACGAAGTACCTAAATTCAAGTTCAAACCTTATTCTATCAGTTCTTGATAAGTCTTTTGGACTTATTTCATTCTGAAACATTGTTTTTTAGTTGTTAATGCTCTTCTCCCCATAAGAAACCTTCCTCATTAACAATTAAAAAAATATGTTTTAGAATAAAGCATGGCTAAAATTCTTATCGAGACCTGATAGAAAAAGGTTTGAACTTGAATTTATGTACTTGATAAGTACAAAAATGATATTTTTTGCTTGTGTTTTTGAGGGTACCCCGTCAAAATAGCCCCGTCAAAAAAGCTCCGACAAAATAGCCCCGACATAATATCCCGCACACATAATATCCCGCACACATAATAGCTCCGACAAAATAGCCTGCAGACAAAATAGCCGCGGAATAATAGCCCACTGACAAAATAGCCCCGACAAAAAAGCTCCCTTCAAAATTCATCATGACAAAATTCCTTAAAAAGATATTTTTTCGGAAATGGTAATTATCCTCTATTCAGATGTTTATCTTAACCACATTAAATAAAAATGGTCTTTTCAGAGAACTCGAGTCCTGTCTTCCCTGAATCTTGGAAGTTTGAGCATTTAAGTTAAGAGGCTATTACATCTTCCTAAAGTTAGTGTCCGATATTTAGAACGTCCTGAATTCAGGATAGTGTAATCGCATTTAGTCAGTTAGCATCCTAATTAGGATGGTTTTCGACATTCTAAATGGCTAAATAGTCGGGACTATAACGTCGCCCCCGTTAGCGAAATTATTCCGACTCGATTTTTTTGCACAAACTTTCTCAAAAACAGGTCCGTATAACAAATCCACAGGGTGCCAGGCGTTGTAGTGGTCGAAAAATTGTTTAAACAATTTTTCTATTCAAATTCACAAAAATAATTGTTTCATTTCGAACAAATTTTTTAGATAGCTTGGGTCATTATGAGCAAAAAAGATTTCTAGTCATTTTTCTCGAAAATTAATTATTGTCGAGATATACGCGATTTAGGCCCGGTACTTTATGTCTCCGTTAACAGCCGGTTAGTTAACCGGGGTTTAATCGGGACAGAAATATATGCATAACATAGACATAAACTCAATTATACTTATTATTATATTCATAAATAATTATAATAATAATTATAATTGCTTTTATTACAACGCAAGAGGCCCTATGAGGTACTTTTCTGTCCCGATTAAACCCCAGTTAGCTAACCGAGGTTTAACCGGGACATAAAGTACCGGCCCTTAATATTTGAAAAATGCAAAATGCGAAAATGGCTATTTTTAAGGCTTAATAACTTGATTAAAAATTATTATTATGAAAGTAAAAAGTGACCAAATCAAAGATTAAAACCCCCTCTTTCAAGATCCTGAAGAACCTTTGGTCATTATTTTATTACGAAGCTGTTATTTTTAATTACATATTAACAATTAGCGCTATAGGCTGTATCGTCTCCCCGGTTAGCGAAATTATTTCGATTAGATTTTTGAAGTTATACTTCTTTACGATCGAGAGTGAAATTTTATAATACCGGGCGCATGCGCACACAGACAGTATGTAGTTCGTTGCTAATCTTTCAAGATATGTATGTATCAGCGCTGTCAGCGCCAATAAGTCATTAAAAGGATATATTAGTGTTTTTAGTAAATGTATTATTTATTATAATTTTTGTGTCTTTGGATTTGTCTTCCTCGGGAATAAGATATTTTATAATAATAGTAAGTATATTTAAAGTATTTTTGTATACTTCACTTGGTCTATTAAATTTGTCAGCATGTATGAGAAATCTTGTAACCTGTCAAAGCAAAAGGAATATAGCTGAGTGGTCGAGCGTGTGACCGGAGATCGAGAAATCCCGGACGATTCACATTCTTTTTTTTTTAATTTTTGGTATTGTTTTAATAAAAATTTTTTAAAAGTGGTAGGTAAGAAAGTTAGTTTAATATTTAAATAAAATACAAATAACCTGTTAAGTATATTTATTTCTTTGCAATTATATAATAAAAGTATAACTTCTTACGTGCGTACAAAGTACACACACATTCTTTTTTTTGCACAAACTTTAACTTCAAGTATTACGTACCGCAATTTTTGAAGATTTTTGCCCCCCCCCTCCCCCAACCTGCGTTACGTAATACTTGAACGTCCCCTTATAACAAATCCACAGGTTTTTTCACTTCGGACAATTTTTTTTTTGATAATTTGGTCATTCTGAGCAAAAAAGGTCTCTTGTGATTTTTCTCTAAAATTGATTGTTGTCTATTTACACGCGATTTAAAATTTGAAAAATGCGGAAATAGCCATTTTCAACGCTTAATACCTCGATTAAAAATGATTATTATATAGCGCTAATTGTTAATAATTAAAAATAATAGCTTTGTAATAAAATAATGACAAAATTTCTTCAGGCTCTTGAAGGAGAGGTAAACTTTGATTTGGTCACTTTCTGACTTTCATAATAATTATTATTTTTAATTAAAATATTAAGACTTGAAAATGGCTATTTTCGCATTTTTCAAATTTTAAATTGCGTATAACTCGACAAAAATTAATTTTAGAGAAAAATCACAAGAGACCTTTTTTGCCCAGAATGACCCATATAATCTAAAAAAAAAAGTATACGAAGTGAAAAAATTGATTTTTTGAATTTGTTTAAAAAAATGTTTAAACAATTTTCCGGCCTGGGCACCTCCCAGCATCCTGTAGTTTTGTTATAAGGACCTCTTTTTGAGTAAATTTGTGCAAAAAAGTCGAATCGGAATAATTTCGTACGGGGGTGACGGTACAGCACCGTCTAAAATCGGATGGGTGTACAATCCCATATACCTGTACCAACTGTACCTTTTGTACCCAAAACGATAAACATGTCACCGACACGTAATTATTCACTCAACACGTCTGTCACTCAAGCTGGTTGTTCAAATCTGATTCTTTTGTTTTTTACCTGCTTTTAAAAGTTTTACCTACTTAAACCGAGCCCCTGTGGTTTTAACACTTTGTTTTCAAACCCTATCTTTGTGCTGTCTTTTATAATTTACGATCCTAAATTTAGGATGGTGTAATCGCTAGCTTTTTTGACTGAATGTAGTGTCCTAAATCGTATCCTAAATATCGGTCCTGAATTTAGGATAATGTAATACCCACTTTAAGCGAAAATCAATGTTTATTTGTGATATAAACATTTTTTTCTGTTTTCGGGCAACCGTAAAATGCATTTTAAATTAAATAAATTAAATACATTCTTCCTTTTTGTCAAATAATTTAAATAAAAAAAAGTTTTTGGACACCTTGTATAAATAATTATGTAATTGTTTATAAGAGGCTGTTTTAGCCGCGGCTATTTTAGCCGGGGCTGTTTTGACCGGGGCTATTTTGTGTTCGATCTATTTTGTCGGGGTTATTTTGACGGGTCGCGGTTTTTGAGCCTTGAAAATTGTCTTCTTTCGTTCTTTTTTCAGTTTTAAATTGTCTATGTTATCATCCATCTAAAACGATCAACTTTAGAGAAAAATTACAAAATAGCTTTTTTGTTTAGAATGATCCTAAAAATCTGATATAATATCTGTCCTGGTCGATTTTTTTTTAATTCATAAAAAAATATAATTTTTTAATTATTAATTAATTATAGTTAGAACAAGATTACATCGGGCAACCCTTGTTTTTTGTAATTATTAACACGCTAAATTACATATCCAATAATTTTTATCTATTAAATAGATCGGTGCAAATCGACCTTATATCGGATCCCCTATTAGTATAAGGACCCGCGCAGACTGCAGACTTTTTATCAGCCGACAGTTTAGTCGGCTTCTTAATCAGTACAGTGAGGTATACAGATGCGCACATTACACCGATTCAGTCTCGGCCGACAAAAAAGTTTGATGGGTTTCCCGATTGCCTTCAAACTAAAAAGTTGCCCAACTGTCGGCCGACTGTTTAATCAGTATTGGCTAAGGCCGATGCCACATTATGCGTTTTGACCGGATGTGTTTCCGCCGCATCCGGTGAAAACGCATAGTGTGACAGATCGGTCCGGTTGCGTTGGAAACGGATGCGGTTTGAGTCATCGGTACGCGCTTAGGCCGATGCCACATTATGCGTTTTGACCGGATGCGGTGAAAACGCAACCGGACCGACCTGTCACACTATGCGTTTAGTCTGGTGCAGTTTGTAAGCGCGTACCGATGACTCAAAACGCATCCGTTTCCAACGCAACCGGACCGATATGTCACACTATGCGTTTTCACCGGATGCGGCGGAAACGCATCCGGTCAAAACGCATAATGTGGCATCGGCCTTACAAACTGCACCAGACTAAACGCATAGTGTGACAGGTCGGTCCGGTTGCGTTGGAAACGGATGCGTTTTCACCACATCCGGTCAAAACGCATAATGTGGCATCGGCCTAACTACGCCGTGCGCACACAGGACGATTGTTTTGTCGGCCAACAGTTCAATTTGGAGAATTCTCTATACAATTTTCGGATTCGTTGAATTTTTGAATACAGTGATGTTTAAAGACAAAGAAGAAAAGTAGCCTTTTGTTATCCTTTCAGAGAAGCAAAGAACTACAGTAATGTAAACAAAAATGCAAATATCCATTCCATTGTTGTAAGTCACGTATGTTAACCTAATAAATAGAAATAACAAAGAGAATGGCAGGCAATGGATACGAGAATAGCCTTTCTTTAGAAAATGTATTAGCGTCTTTTGCTTTGACAATATCTATAATTTGGTATTTCCACGATTCCACGCCAAAATTCCCATTTTTAAATTTTCGCAGAGAAAAGAATAGAAAGATGGTTTAGGGCAGTGTTGCCAGGGCTACCGAAATTTCGGTAGGTCTACTGAAGTTGGCTCCTTCTTCTTCTTTGAAGTCCCTTAAATTCTTCAACCACGACACTCTCCTTCTTCCTACACTCCTTCAGCCTTTCCCTGTATTATCAATCTTAGCATTCCATATCGCTGTCCCCTCATTACGTTTCCCAAATATTGTAACTTTCTTATTTTTATTGTGTTTATTAATTCCCATTCTTTGCCCATTTCTCGCCATACTTCCGTGTCCATGCTATTCTAAGCATCCTTCTGTAACACCACATTTCAAATGACTGTAGCTTATTTACGTGTTCTTGCTTCAATGTCCAGCATTCAAGTCCATATTGCAGTATCGAGAACACGTAGCATCTCAAAGCTTTTACTCTCAGTTCGAATCTAAGGTCTTTGTTGCAGAGAATTGTTTTCATTTTTACAAACACATTCCTTGGTATTCTTATCCTGGTCCTTATTTCTGTCGTTTGGTCATTTCTGTCGTTCAGGTTCCTAGGTAGTTGTATTTGTCCAACCCTTTCTATCGGCACATTTCCCAAATGTATGCTTATTTGTATGTTTGTTTTATTATTAGATATTTTCTTACAAATTGGATGCACCCAATACTCTCGTAATCTTTTCTTAATTTTCCTCCTCCGTTGTATGAGAGCAATAATCACGTTTCTGGACAATTTTTTCATTATGCAACCACTCACTTCAACAGTCAAATACGAACTAGTAATCGGTCGAGAATAGTTGGCCGATAGTTGTTGCTAGTCTGCGCCCTTACACCAACCCGACTGTTTAGTTGGCTCGGTGTGCGCACTAACAGCCCAACCCGACTAAACTATCGGCCGACTAAAAAGTCTGCAGTTTGCGCGGGCCCTAATTATGAGTGAAGTCAACTAGCCACGTATAAAAAATAGATCTCGTACTATATCACAACTTAGATGTTTTCCATCTTTTGCATATTTTGCCGGTTATTAGAGCATTCATCACTGTATATTATAATTAAACAATTGTTTTTTTTATAGCTATGGGTCCCAAAAATTTACAGCCCATCTTTGGATGAAAGCTGTTTAAATTGGAATTTTAACGAAGAATTAGGACAAGATATATTGATAAACACTTTAGACATATTCGTATACAATGGAGATCCCGAGATTGTACTTCAGAAGATTACAGAGAAACCTCCATCAGTAAGTAAAAAATGACTAATGCTCGTAATAATCAAAAGTATTAAATTATTTTTTGGACATAGGCCTCCCCAATCCTTTTTCATTCATCTCTGTCTGTCGCTACAGTTATCCACCTAGAGCCCACGTGCTTCTTGACATCATCTGCCCATTTCATTTGTGGTCTTCCTCTGCTTCGTTTATATTCCCACGGTCTCCAATTTATGAGAATTTTGTTCCATCGGTCTTCTTTTTGTCTTATAGACTGTCCCTGTCCAGCAAATCTCCATTTCAATTTTGCAACTTCTTGTCTAACATCCCTAACTTTGGTTTTCTCTCTTATCCACTCGTTTCTCTTTTTATCCATTAGTCTTATGTGCAACATTTGCCTTTCCATTGCTCTTTGCGTTTTTATGATCTTGTCCATGTTTGATTTTGTAAACGTCCACGTTTAGGAACCGTAAGTGAGAACAGGGAGTTCGCATTGATTGTATATCTTGGTCTTAAGATGTTGTGGATATCTTTTGTTTTTAAGGATGTAGCTTAGTGTGCCATATGCCGCCCATGCCAGTCTAACTCGTCTTTTGATCTCTGCTGTTTGGTTTTCCTTGTTAAGCTTTATTATTTGACCCAGATATATGTAATCGTGAACTTGTTCTATTTCATCTTGTCCGATCCTCAATGTGATGTCATCATCTTCGTCTTCATCATCCAGCCTCAAAAGTCCACTGCTGAACATAGGCCTCCTCCCCTCGTTTCCAACCCCGTCTATCCTGCGCCGCTCTCATCCAGTTTTTATTTACCTTTCTTAAGTCGTCAGTCCATCTTGTAGGCGGTCGACCGACGCTTCTCTTGTCTTCTCTTGGCCTCCATTCCAATAACCTCTTCGTCCATCGCCCATCTGTCATTCTGGCTGTGTCCTGCCCATCTCCACTTCAACCTGGCTATCCTCTCGATGACTTCAGTCACCTTTGTTCTTTTCCTGATTTCTTCGTTTCTGATTTTGTCTCGCAGAGTTATTCCTAACATTGACCGCTCCATTCTTCTCTGCGTGACTCTTAGTTTGGTAGCCGAGGCTTTTGTTAAGATAAGTGTTTCTGATCCGTACGTCAAGACTGGGAGGACGCACTGATCAAATATATGATCTCTTTAGGCATGTGGGCAACTCACTTATAAAAGTTTCTCTCAGTTTTCCAAATGCTGCCCACCCAAGACCTATTCTTCTCTTCAGTTCATGAGTCTGGTTATCCCTGCCAATCGTAATTTCATGTCCCAGGTATTTATATCTATCTACGAGTTCTATTTCCTTCCCAGCAATACTGATGTTCTGGTTGGGTACCAAATTTGTCATTATTTTTGTTTTCGAGATGTTTATATTTAAACCTACATTTTCTGTAGCCACAACGAGTTCTTGTACCATTTCTCTTGCCATACCTAGATCCTCAGCTACTATGACTATATCATCGGCGAAGCGTAAGTTGTTTAGGTATTCTCCATCTATTTTTATTCCCTTTGTCATCCAATCCAAACTCTTAAAAGCATGTTCTAAGACCGTATTAAAAAGTTTAGGTGACATTGGGTCTCCTTGTCTAACCCCCCGTTCTATTTTTATGCGATTACTGTTAGTAGCGAGATATTGCAAATTTAACACAGCCTACGTTGCGCTATTTACACCGCGCTATTTTGACAGAATTGACATTTCTCAGACGTTTCATAAATGCAGATATTTGTACTCAAAATTCAGAATTTAATTTAGATGAAAGAAAGCAGGTTTGTATTTTCTTCCAAATATCGAGCAAGAGAAATAAATGATCCTTGAATGTTCTTACAAATAAAACATTTTCCTGTTGCACTCTTCATGTTTTCCTGAACTAACGTCCAATTTTCTGGAGAAGTCAATATGGATTTTGACATAAAACTTGTTTTAATAAACACAAATCGTCATCAGACGTAAATCTAATTCGTTTGCTACTGTTTGAGGTACCCATTTTAGCAAATTATTACGAATAAATTTGGTTTAAATGAAAGATAAACAACAAACATAACCTGAAAAGAAAATAGCGCAACGAATACCGCACAGCGTAACGACTCCCCTAATAACGGCAGGCCGTATTTCCAATAACGCAGCGTAAGCCAGATATCACATCTGCGCATGCTCTACTGTCAAAATAACGTCTGCTGTAATACAGCAAGTGCAAAAAAGGCTCTGCAATATCTCTCTAGTATGTAATTTGACAGTGGTTGTTGCCTGTAAGTATATTTTGTGTAATAATTTTGTATACCTATAATCTAGCCTGCATTCTTTAAGCGCCTGTAATATTTTCCTAAGCTCAACTGTGTCAAAGGCTTTATGAAAATAGATAAAAACTAGAACTAGTGGTTTATTGTATTCCACTATTTTCTCTATTAGGGTTTTTATACTTTGTAGATGGTCATTTGTTCCGTAACTTTTTCGGAATTCTGCCTGTTCTCTTGGTTGATAAGTCTCTAACTTTCTTTCCATTCTCTTAACAATGTGATGTACTTATCTGTTGTATTTCTTATGATTTTGGTCTTGCTGTAATTCATATTAAGGTCTATCTTTCCGGCTTCTCTGTCCAGTTATTTCATCATTTCAGACAATTCTTCTTTTTTATCGGTTATCAATACGATGTCATCAGCGTACCTTAGGTGGTTCAAGCGTTGTCCACAAATTTTTATACCTTTGTATTCTTATCCTAATCTTTTAAAAATATCTTCCAGAGCCTGATTGAAAAGTTTCGGTGATATTGTGTAGATCTTTATCTATCATATCATTTCCTATGTACGTTTTCCATGTTGGAGCAGGTCTTCCTCTCCTTTTTCTTCTCGGCGCGCCACGGCGGGTCCCAGTCCAGTATTCTTTTCGACTACCTATGCTCTGGCATTCTTTGTATGGTTTGTTCAACAGTAAATGGTTTGAATTCAATTAGTGCGGTCGTAAATATTATTAAATTTATCTGACCTGGCCCATTGTTAAGACCCACTCGGAGCGATAAGCCACCGAGGTAGACAGAGTTGGTCTTTTGCAATTAACACTGACTAGACGGTACTCCCATAATAAAGCCTAAAATAAATTTTACCTGAAACCGGGCCTTTTATACTATTATCGGTTAATCCGGGCTGTTTATAGTCGTAACTAATTGAACTTAACCATTTACTGTTTAACATACATACATGCCCGTAGCACTGCAGAGCTCTGTTTTCCAACTTTTTTGTAATTGAGCATTCTACTCCCATACTCTTTTCATATTTCCCCTGTTCTTATTCTATCTTTTGTGTTGATTTGTATACATCTTCTCGTAAAGTACAGTTCAACTGTTCTTATTTTATTTCATTTGATGTTATCATTGCCCATGCTGATGTTGTCATTGCCCATACTTCTGCTCCATAATATAAGGTAATATTCATCACTAGGGAGCTGATTTATATGCGATCAATTTTGATGAAATATGCGCATATATAGGGTGAGGCAGATAAAGGGCCTATTAGAAATATCTCGAGAACTAAAGGTAACTGAATTATGAAAATTGGAATAATGGGGTTTTGAAGACTGATCTATTTAATGAAAATATTTTCATCTACTTGGTACTTCCGGTTATAC
The DNA here is from genome assembly GCF_917563875.1 of Diabrotica virgifera virgifera. NCBI lineage: Eukaryota > Metazoa > Arthropoda > Insecta > Coleoptera > Chrysomelidae > Diabrotica > Diabrotica virgifera. Next base: position 89,505,682 of record NC_065447.1, on the reverse strand, counting down.
CGGAAGTTGCTTATAACTTCGTTTTTTTTAATGGGACACCCTGTATATTTTGACATTTTTGGATTCTCCCTGATTTTTTCTTTCCTAAAATATAATGTTTTGTAACATTATACAGGGTAGGTTAAAAGATAATTACATTTTCTTATTAATTTCGTAGCAATATTCACACCCTGTAGGATTGTAGTAGTTTGACATAATAAACTCTATTTATGTTCAAATAATTTTTAATATAGTCTACTATTGTTAACAATTATTAGTATAGCTAAATTTTTAATTTTAGTATACAGGGTGGGTCTAAACTCGGAATGAGTATTTTCTGAGTTTTCTTAAATGGAACACCCTATATTTTAGTATTGTAATAAAATTATATTTCATGGTATTTTTTTATTTCTTAAGCATTCCCTATACCTAACTGCTTTAATTTGTGCTTAATTGTTAATCGCACCAACATTCTTAACTTCGATGGTATTTTGACAGTTCAACCGTTATTGGCAATTTTAAGTATCAGTCTAGATTAATATGTATTTATTTCCAAAAAATTATTTATGATTGAATATTTTCACGGCCAACCTAATACAATTTTACATATTTTGTGTTGCAATTAATGTTTTGCTTGAATCACCAATAACTCACAAATTAAAGCAGTTCGGTATAGGGAGTGCTTAAGTAATTAAAATGTACCATAAAACAACATTTCATTTCAATACTAAAATACAGGGTGTTCCATTTAAGAAAACTCAGAAAATACTCATTCCGAGTTTCGACCAACCCTGTATACTAAAACGAAAAATTTAACTATACCAATAATTCCTAACAATAGTAGACTATATTAAAAATCATTTGAACATAAATAGAGTTTATTATGTCAAACTTCTACAAGCCTACAGGGTGTGAATGTTGCTACGAAATTAATAAGAAAACGTAATTATCTTTTAACCTACCCTGTATAATATTACAAAACCTTATATTTAAAGACAGAAGAAATCGAGGAGAATCCAAAATTGTAAAAATATACAGGGTGTCCCATTTAAAAAAACGAAATTACAATCTACTTCCGATATAACCGGAAGTAGCAAACAGATCAAAATATTTTCATTAAATAGTTCACACCTCAAAACCCCTATATAACAATTTTCATGATTTTCTTAGCTTTAGTTCTCGAGATATTTCTAATAGGCCCTTTATCTGCCTCACCCTGTATATGCGGTAAACAATTACGAAATATGCGCAAGATATGCACAAAAATTCAAAAAACTATTCTATTCTAAGGGGTTCTTTTATAAGGGGGGCGGCAATCTTATTTATTATCTTTCAAATAAAATCATTTTTTTATAATATGTATATGCAATTTATTCACAGTTTTTACAAAAACTGCTACCAATAGTTACCTATTTAAAATAAAACAACAATATCACTATAAATATATTATTATCTTCGATTATAATTCACTACGATGTGTTTTTCCAAATTCTTTACGAGGAAACATATTCATTGATTAGATAAAATATTTTTATAACTTGAAAAACTCCTTTCAACATCAATAGAAGTAATTGGGGCGTATTTAAAATAACTTGTTAATTTCCGTTAGAAAATCGTAAAACTATGGTTAAAGGTGTAAATGGACCGTGATAGTCGTGACGTCAAAACGTCAAAAAAAGTTTTCCAAACACGTTGTGTCTAGGTACACGCTAAAATGTACGCAAATAAAAAAGTTAAACTTCATCAAGCTAGTGACTATTTAGCGTGGGCAGTGACTGTATATTTTGATACACGCTATTTTGATGTTTAGTGTTTGTTTGATAGAAAAATATTTGTTATGACGTTTAATTCTACCAAACTTTTATATTTGCGTACACGTTAGCGTATACCTAGACACAACGTGTTTGAAAAAATTTTGACGTTTTGACGTCACACTATCCCGGTCTATTCTCTTAACAATAGAGGATTTAAAAGAATCACCAGAATTAGAGGTATTCTTTGCGTCAAGATATGAGAAATCTGGCCTGGCCCTGGTGGGATGTCCCTACCGATTTAGGCCGATGCCACATTATGCGTTTTGGCCGGATGCGGTGAAAACGCATCCGTTTCCAACGCAACCGGACCGACCTGTCACACTATGCGTTTTCACCGGATGCGGCGGAAACGCATCCGGTCAAAACGCATAATGTGGCATCGGCCTTAGTATCATAATAACAAACAACAAACTCTCCAGGAGCGGATTCGCTAAAATTAAGGGGAAAGGAAAAAATGCAAAATTTTGACGCCTGTCAAAATTTTCAATGTGTTTTAAATGTAATCATTTTTTTCGAATCCTGAGAAAACTAATATGTAAGTATTTTTGAAAAATTTAAACGCAGAATGAAAAATTACTTTATTACCGAGGGCCGAAAGTCCCTTGGAATGAATTAAAAGTTTCTTTTGAATGAGATATTTGAAATTAAACATCACACTAAATTTTCTCTTAGTTTTTCACCCCTGTAACTAATTAAAATAAACATTATAGAAGTTTTCAGGGACTTTCGGCCCTCGGTAATAACGTAACGGCTTAAAGCAGAAAGTTCGTACCCATCCCCTTAACAAAAAAAAATTCAAGTCTTCAAGTAGATATAATATTTTAATGGGGTTGGAATAATAAATATAAATTTAAATATCATATCATTATATTTATTACGTATTTATATCTATGTAGTTATAGGTATATTATTATGTACAATGAAATAAGAGAAACGAACAAATTAAAGAAATTAAGGAAATTAATGATAATAACAATAAAAGATTAAAAGAGTGGTAGCAAAAATCAGAATTAAAAAGATAACATAATAAAAAATAACATAGAAAAGTAAAATTTGAAGTTTAGACGGAAAAAAATAAATACAAATTACAACTCTATGTCATCTTCACTAGAATCGTTATCTAATGTTATAATTATTGGTTTAATATGTGAGGTTAATGTTCTGTAATGATCTTCCGTTTTTATAACATGTGAAACACAATTTTGCCACAGTGTTGGGGAAATCTTTTTTATTTCTTCTACAACATGTGACACCGATTCGCTACTAAATTTGGGACAGCAGTTGTTTCGCCGTAAACTTTCCTTAAGTTGGCTCCAGATTAATTCAATGGGGTTGAAGACACAGTAGTAAGGAGGTAATCGCAATACATTATGACCATCACGTTTGGCTAATTCGTCTATAACAAATTGTTTCTCGAAACACTTTTGTGTGAAGAACTTCCAACATTTCTTTTTGAAGATATTCTTCTTTAGCGGCGAATCGATTGAGGGTAAAATTGTACATGAACCACGCGCCTGCGCACACTGACAGTATGTAGTTCTGACAGTATGTATGTAGTTCATTGCTAATCTTTCAAGATAGGTATGTATGTATCTGTAACCGTGCAAAAAGTCATTAAAAGAATATATTAGTGGTTTTAGGAAATGTATTATTTATTATAATTCTTGTGTTTTTGGATTTGTGTTTCCCTGCAGTAAAATAATAAAATATGTAGGCATAACATTTTTACAGTTTGTCGCCGTGTTGTGTAATTATATCCGAAACTTACGTGTCAATTCAAGTGGCTCGATGGCGTAGTTGACAGAGCGGTGGGACAGAGACCGGAACCACACGGAAGGTCGCGGGTTCTAATCCTGGACGATTCATACTTTTTTTATTTTTCGTTATTTTAATAAAAAAAATTTGAAAGTGGTAGATAAGAAAGTTAGTTTAATTTTTAAATACAATACAAATAACCTGTTAAGTATATTTACTTCGTTTAAATTACCTATATAATAGAAGAATATCTTCTTACGTGCGTACAAAGAACACACACATTCTTTTTTTGTATATGTTTCTTCAAAGTACAAATCATTGTCATACAAAAAATCAGATATCTGTTTTTTTGTCGAACCTACACTGGGGATTTTTCTAATTTGTTCGCTGTGATACGTTGCGTTATCCATTACAATTACACTTTTTGGAGGCAAATTTGCAACACCTTCTTTTCAAACCATTCCTTAAACAAGCTACTCGTCATATTTTCATGGTAGTCCAGCTTTGAATCTTTAATGTTTTTTGCCGATAGTAAAAAACTTTCCCCTCCAAGCCAGCCATTTTTGGATCCAATGTTCAGAATAATTATTCGCTGACCTCTATTAATTGGATAATTGGGTGCACATTTAATAGAATCGTCTGTCCAACCTTTTTGAGCAGTATCGTGGGTATCGAACCATGTTTCATCTAGATAAAATATCGGTCTTCCTTCATCTCTAAATTTAGATATAGCATCCAAGTATTCATTTCTCCATTTAATTAGACGAGGAGAATCCATTATTGATGATCGCTTATTAATTATCTTGTATCGAAAACCAATGTGATTCAAAAATCTTGATAAAGTTGAAGGCGAATACGTAATGGAATAGTCTTTAACAAGTTGATCGTAGATCATACTAAGCGTTGGAACTAGGTTCTTTGAATAGAAATTGTAAATTGCTCTTCTAATTACCTCAGCGTCTTTTTCATTTACTGCTTTATGTGTAGAAAAGTCACTCCGCTTTTTACGAGGTTGAATTCTATACCTATAAGAACGAGAATTATGTGTAAAGCTACAGAATAATAATTAGAGGTATATCTTATCTTTAACTAATGCTCTTTCTAATGATTCTTTAATTTTTTTATTTAAAGATAGAAAGCTGCGTTATCGGAAGTCCATTTTGTTTAAAGTGAAAACGATATAAAACACATTATAATCTAACTCCATAAAATTCACGTAATGGGCGCATTGGACATAAAAATTGTTTGTGATCATTTGATCATCAGTAAACAAAATTTTTAATACATTGTCTAGAAATTTTAATTTTAATAATTTATTTGCATTGATAGGTAACGAGTCAGTTCTGTAAATAATATAAAGTACGGCCCTACTAGCTGTTCCAAAACTATTGCCACCCGTCGCGAAGACAATTGAGGGATTAGTAACGTCAACTATTTATTATGATACTAAATCGGTAGGGACATCCCACCAGGGCCAGGCCAGATTTCTTATATCTTGACGCAAAGTATACCTACTAAATATAATAAAAGTAAATAAAATTTGGATTTCGGGGTAAACCATCCTTCATCACTTTAACATCCTACAATAATTTTGCACTATAAGTACTTTGTGTAAAGATCGGGTATTTTCTAAGAAAAAATGAAAGGCAGTGAATGAGCCGTGCTCTTCCTCTTCAGGTAGGTCTCGAATTAATAGATACGACAGCCTGTGCGGGGAAATATTTTGTGTCAAATTAAAAATTTTTTTTGGACTTAAATGCCAAAAAACGCATTTTTGGATTTTAAATCGCTTAAAACTTTAAAACTGTTAACTTTTGAGAAAATATCAAGATACTTATTTTATTTAGAATGTCCCAAAGAATCTAGAAAAAATATTTTTCAGCGGAAAATTGGAGATTTTTGAAATAGAGCGCGCCGCACCGGCAAAAAAATCGGATGGACATGCATATTTAACAATTAAAAAACAACGGTTTAAATTAAGGATAGACGCAATCACTCTTCAGAATCTTGAAGCTGAATGTTTAAACTTCCATTTAAGTATCTGGCAACCTTAAAAATACTAGTTTAAATATAAGTTTGTAGGCTTCAAAATGCGTATTTTCGCATTTTTCAGATTTTATATCGCCTATAACTCGAAAAAAGTTGGTTTTCTATTATACTAATATAAAATAATAAAGTTATTGGTAATGCCAGCATATATTCAGCATCATTTCTAGTTCAAAGTCTACTTTTCAATACATCATATCCTTTTTTTAAATTGACCTACATGTACATTAAAAGCACTTATTGTCTACACCTACACGTTATGAATCACCCATTCCCACAAGTCACACATTCAATGTAACACTACTAATTCTTACAACTCCTATAACATTCTATTTCATTTTTTTATCACCAATTATACCAATTACACCATTTCTGTAGTTTTGTTATGTTCAAGAAGGCTATTTCAGCATTATTACTACAATGTTACATAGTACAGTATTACTCTGCACCCGCGCTCATTTTTCTGTAGAAGCTAGGTTTCATACGTTAAGATCTGCCCTGTTAGGTCACCTAATGTATCTGTTACGGTTAAACTTCGAAAATGGTTAATCTCGACATTAACCGGTTAATCTTGACTTTAACCGAGATGTAATGTTAATGTCGTGCGAAATTAAGATATATTGACATTAACAGGTTAGTGTCGAGTTTAACTATTCTCTTTGGTTAGTGTTGAATAATGTGTTAGAAAATAATACAACGTTGCCAATTGTATAAAAAATACCTGCTACATATTTATTCAAACATGACAAACTTCCGTGACACTTAGAGTTGCATAGAAAATATTAGCTGCCTTACAGCAGCACTTTTTTGAACCACATTTAGTTTTGCACGAGCATCTTTTGTATCCTTGACCACCACATAGAGATGAAGTCGCTGCAATCTCACGAAGAGATTTTTCAACAACTGAAACTTTTTCGGCAGCAATAAGGGGAGCCGGACATACACTGAACTGATTTCTTGTAAATAACTGTGGTAATGTGCCCTTTTCTGTCCCAATTTTGTAATACATGTTATCTTCAACTGTGGTAACAACGCCTAATATATTCCTTGCATCAGCTCGTCCTCTATCAACATCGGGGACAGGTAATCTAACAGTATCACCAATTTTTGCAGCCGGTAATAATGTGTGCCGGTAAAATAAAAAAAAAAGTGTTACTACTTCTTGTGTTATATTTTTGAATTTATCATTTAAAAAATTTACCATTCTTGTTCTTCGTCCATGGTCAATACTTAAATGTACTTCATAAAGAATATCAAATAATTCCTCTTTTTTACGTAATATAAAAATTGCTCCTTACCTTCTTGTAAAGGAGCAATAAGTTTGAAATGATTTGCCACATTCACTACATCGTATTTGGCCAAACGCGATATGACAACGCTGTTTTCTTAGCTTGTCGTTTTGCTTCTTTCACTTGATTACAAATTAAATCATATTTTTCACGAGATAAATAAGCACTGTTGTCATCCCTTTTTGTGGAAATAATTTTATCAAGATTCTCGTAAAACCGGTCTTTAAATTCATTGGACATATTGAATACTTAAATTTTCACTTTCAAATAACTATACTTCTTGCACGAATGCCACTTGATTACGCAACAAAACAATGTGGACTTTAACAAGAACAAGACACATGTGTTAATGTCGAGATTAGCCGGTTAATCTCCGATTGAAGGCTGAAGATCGTTTAGCTTCGGACATTAACCAACTAAACTGGTGAATCTCGATATTAACTGGGTAATATTGAGATTAACCTGATTTGGGACGTTAACCGTAACATATCCACTATTCCGCCATTAGTAGTAGTAGTATGATAAAATTGATCCAAATAATGGCATAACCCAGACATCCAAAGTGAAAGTTATCCTCCAACACCAAATTGTTCTATATGGTCCACATAATGTTCGGAAAAAAGTCGCACCATTTTGAGCGTCGGGTTTGGGGGGGGGTGAGAAAATCGGTAAATTCATATTTTTCCAAGTTTTTCGACAATATTTCTAAAACTATGCGGTTTAGCATGAACAACCTTCTATACAAAAATGTACTACATTAAATTTGAAATAAAAAAGGCCCTATGCATAATCCTTCTATAATGAACGGTTCCAAAATTACGGAGGTACTATTGTATAATTGGTCCAAAAAAAGGCCTAACCCAGACATCCAAAGTAAAAGTTTTCCTTCAACACCAAATTCATCTATATAGTCCACATAATGTTTAGTAAAAAGTTACACCATTTTGAGCGTCCGGTTTGGGGGGGAGATGGGGGAAAAGTCTGTAAATTAGCAGTTTTTTTTACGTTTTTCGTCAATATTTCTAAAAACTATGCTTAAACGTAAACAATGTTCTATACAAAAATGTTCTACATAAAATTTAAAACAAAAAAGGTTCTATACATATAGTATTTTTACTACAAAAGCGATATTACGTAGGTCAAAATTTTTGACGTAAGAGAACTGTCAAAACATTAGAATGTGACTTTTTATTATAGGTCAAAATTTTTGACGTAAGAGAACTGTCAAAACATTAGAATGTGACTTTTTATTATTGCCATGTTTATTATAAACATGGCAATAATGAAAAGTCACATTCTAATGTTTTGACAGTTCTCTTACGTCAAAAATTTTGACCTACGTAATATCGCTTTTGTAGTAAAAATACTATAATTGTTATAAAATCAACGGTTCCAGAGTTACGGAGGGTGAAAAGTGGAGGTTTTCGATACTTTTTATATTATTTGGGCAATTAATGATGATTTTGGGTGGTGAGGTTGACGTGTCTTCAAGGGCTTATCACTAACATACCATCGGCTACTGAAATAGCAAATTTTATTTACAAAACCCAATCATGTTAAAGAAAATTTCTATAAATTGCCCAAAGAATATAAAAAATCGAAAACCTCCACTCTTCACCCTTCGTAAGTCTGGAACCGTTGATTTTATAACAATTATGTATAGGATCTTTTTTGTTTTAAATTCCATGTAGAACATTTTTGTATAGAACATTGTTTACGCTAAAGTATAGTTTTAGAAATATTGACGAAAAACGCAAAAAAAACTATTAAGACTTTTCCCCCATCTCCCCCCCCCCCCAAACCGGACGCTCAAAATGGTGTAACTTTTTACTAAACATTATGTGGACTATATAGATGAATTTGGTGTTGAAGGAAAACTTTTACTTTGGATGTCTGGGTTAGGCCTTTTTTTGGACCAATTATACAATACTACCTCCGTAACTTTGGAACCGTTCATTTTAGAAGGATTATGCATAGGGCCTTTTTTATTTCAAATTTAATGTAGTACATTTCTGTATAGAAGGTTGTTCATGCTAAACCGCATAGTTTTAGAAATATTGTCGAAAAACTTAGAAAACTATGAACTTACCAATTTCTCACCCCTCTCCCCCTCCCCCCCCCCCCCAAACCCGACGCTCAAAATGGTGTGACTTTTTTCCGAACATTATGTGGACCATATAGAACAATTTGGTGTTGGAGGATAACTTTCACTTTGGATGTCTGGGTTTGGGTCTAGTTATACCATACTATAGGTACTTTGGGATGTAAACATACAGCCTTAAAAAAATAAATAAATATTTTTATATTTAAAAACGAATAACCGTTTTCAATTTCGTTGCAAAACGAAAATACAGCCGAACCATATTCCAGTCCAATAAGAGAGTACAGCAAGCACCTCTACCGGTTTCGAAACTTATTAGTCTCTCATTAGGAGGCACATATGCTGCTCTCTCTGATCCAACCAAAACAAACCCCAGCGTGCAGTCCCTGATTGCAACAAACGAAATGGCATAGATGCCCTAGCGGCAACTGCTAGCAAAAAGACTAAGTGTTCACTCTAATGGCATATAAAACAACATAATGCTATTCTACATCCCACCAGAATGAAAACAACAGGAACCTTCTCTGGTTACACCTCCGAGGCTTCTACAATTTGCAAGCCATACGGATGCTGAGACTAAGGAAGATGAAGCATCCAGCATCCGTATGGCTTACAAATTGTAGAAGTCTAGGAGGTGTAACCAGAGAAGGTTCCCATTGTTTTCATTCTAGTGGGATGTAGAATAGCATTATGTTGTTTTATATGCCATTAGAGTGAACACTTAGTCTTTTTGCTAGCAGTTGCCGCTAGGGCTCTATGCCATTTCGTTCGTTGCAATCCGGGACTGCACGCTGGGGTTTGTTTTGGTTGGATCAGAGAGAGCAGCATATGTGCCTCCTGATGAGAGACTAATAAGTTTCGAAACCGGTAGAGGTGCTTGCTGCACTCTCTGATTGGACTGGAATATGGTTCGGCTGTATTTTCGTTTTGCAACGAAATTGAAAATAGTTATTCATTTTTGATTTACATTTACTCTGATTGGAGTATGAAAGGAACCATTCTCGTTGGAACTTTACCGCGCTGAGCAGATGGGACGTGAATTGTAAATTGTAGAATTCCCTCATCTTCCTTAGTCTCTGCATCCGTATGGCTTGCAAATTGTAGAAGCCTCGGAGGTGTAACCAGAGAAGGTTCCCATTGTTTTCATTCTGGTGGGATGTAGAATAGCATTATGTTGTTTTATATGCCATTAGAGTGAACACTTAGTCTATTTTTATATTTAATATTGTATATTTTTGAAAATACATAGGTGGCCTGATCAAAATTTCTGTTGTGCTTTTGAAGTTAAATTTTATGTTTTAAATATTTTACTTTTACTTAATGACTTTACTTACTCATTGTATTTATATTTAGGTTTGCGGCAGAGTTTTCAAGCTGGGCGAACCCACGTATTCCTGCAGAGAATGCGGTATGGACCCTACCTGTGTGTTATGCGTCGAGTGTTTCAAGAACTCCGAACATCGTAATCACAAATATAAAATGGGCACTTCCCGCGGCGCGGGATGTTGCGATTGTGGAGATCGCGAGGCCTGGAAGAGAAATCCTTTCTGCACCATACATATGGCGGGACTAACCGAAGAAAACCAAAGCAATGGTTTACCTGAAGACATGAAAGAACGCGTTCGAATCGTATTCGAGACTGCTGTATGGTACGCGTATCGCATGTTAAGTACCGAACATATTAAAGATGTACGATTAGGTGGAGGTGTCGAAAACTTTTTTGATATAGACACTTACTGTACTATACTCTATAACGATGAAATACATACTTTTGAGCAGGTTATTAGTACATTAACGAAAGTTCTTAAATGTAATCAGAGAAGCTCAACAGAGTTTGTTACGAACATCGACCGGGAAGGTAGAGCCATCGTGAAATGTTCATCTTTTCAGCACTGCTGCGATCTTAAACAAGATATCGAGAAGTTTACGTCCCGACACGGCAACAAACCTTTGAAGGTACTTGTTAACCATGCTCATCTTATATCTCATCAGATATTTGCAGGAAAGATATTAAATTGGCTAGAAAAGGTCTTAATACAAGGAGAAGGATTCAGAGCTATTTTTGCCGATGTTGTGCTGAAGCCACAGAATCCAGAGCCGTGCATAATAAAGGGCATCCTACAAAAAGATTTAGGCCTTTGGAAGAGCGCTAGGAGCCAATGGCATCGCTTGTTAATATCAGGCATGATGCTCGAGTATGAGAACAAGAAAGCTTTAGCTAAAATATTTACCAAAAACTATGGGCAAGTAATGAAAGACTTTATCAAAGATGATCACGACCATACTTTCTCTATATCATCTCTATCTGTTCAGTTGTTTACTGTACCAACATTAGCTCATCATCTAATCGCTAACGATGACATACTATATATACTTTTGAACACACTCATCTCTGAGTGCAACAGAAAATGTAACAAAGCCGGTAAATTGGAGTTCGAGAGGAATCCCTCTTGTCAGACCTTTAAAAGAGCTCTATACATGTTATATGATTTAAAGTACTTATTGAGCGTCATCCCAGAAGCATGGACTGATGATTTAAGAAGAAGCTTTTTACATGGACTATCTATGATGCTGTCACTTCTAACTATGATGCAAGGTATTTATTATTTGTGTTTTTAAAGTAAGACAGTTTAGTAATTCAGTTTTTTGTGATCGTTACAATAACGCTGTAATCTTACAATCTTACGTAAGATGTAAGATCTTACACCAGTTTTTCTCCTAACTATTGTATTTGAAACTCTGTCTCGTAGGGATATATTCAACATTGAATTCTACATTGCTGTCTGTACCACTTGTATTTTATTTGTTACTTTTCTGGTAAAGGTCAGTGTTTCTGCTTCATGCGTTAGAACCGGAGATACAGACTAATCAAAGATCTTCCTCTTCAAGGAAGTTACTAAAATGTATAGAATTTTCGGGTCCACTCTTTTTTGCTGGAACGTAAGTTTTATTCCACTAGTAGTATCCGAGTAACGATTTGAGATACAGAAGTATAATATTTTTCGTTAAGGTTGATTAGTTTATGACACTATGTATTAATTTTAACAGGTATGGACGCTGTAACTCGTCAAGTAGGCCAGCATATGGAGTACGAACCCGAATGGGAGTCAGGATTTAATCTACATATCAAATTAGCCTACTGCATCTCTTTGGCGGTAGATTGGTGTGGAACCGACAAAATCGTCTTGGTGAAGGCTTATCGGGCCATACTGAAAAAGCTAGAGGAAAACCCATGTTACGAACCCAGTGAGGCCGGTAAAGTACGTGAACTAGCAGATCATAGTACTGCCTGTTTACACTATGACGTTGCTTCCAAACCGGTATCGATACATCTGCCACTCACCAGGTAATATTAACTTTTGTAATAAACATAAACTTATAACAAATATAAAAGCTCCTGTGGTGGTGTTTAGCTCTTGATGCCTTTCATATCTGCACCAGAAAATGTTTATGTCGTTTCAAAATTTGAACTGTTATAGAAGTTGTGTGATGTTTTTCTTCCTCCCCAGCTTTTCTCTTTTCGCTGTTCTTTATTCTTCTTAGCCACTCATTTCACCGTCTCTTCTTCACCTAAATAAACCTTTCCCTCTCAAGTTATCTGCTACACAGTCCTTCCATCTTCTATCGAGCTCTTCGGTTTCCTCTACCTCTCCTTCTATGATCTTCTAACAGCCCTATTTTTCGTCCCACAGTTTTCATTTCTACGTCTAACGTGACAAAACCATTGCAGTATTTGTTTTTGAATCTTTTTTGAGACTTTATTCACCTCTGATCTCTCCCTAATCAAGTCATTGCTGATCCTGCCCTTCTAATTATACCTAACATCCATAGTAACATTTTCATTTCAGCTACCAACATCTTCTTTTCCTGAATCTTCTGTACCTACAGGCCACACTTCATCGCCGTACATCAACACAGGTCTCGCCACACTCTTGTATGTCTTTCCTTTCAGCCCTTCCCCGATTTTTCCATCAGAGAGTGTTCCGTTCATTCGCTTCTAATTAAACCAACCAGCCTGTATCCTGTGGGCAATTTCTCGAGGTATTTAAATTTTCCTACTCATCCTACTTTTTCTCCAAGCAATTCTATGTCTCCAACCATTCCCGTTCCTTCCAACCACATATACTCTGTTTTCGACCTGCTAACCGTAAGTCCTCCCTCTTCAATAGCCCTTCTCCAACCCTCCAACATTTCTTTGCTCTCCTCTACCAACACCATATCATCAGCAAAGAGCATTGACCAAGGATCCCCTGCCCTTACCTTCTCTATCAGTACATTCATAACAGGTAGGGTCTCAATGAAGCCTTGATGCAAACTAACCGTCACTGGAAAACTTTCGGTCAATCCGACACAAGTCCTTACTTTGGTGTTACGCACCATCGTACACAGCCTACATGAGCCTTACGTTGATAGGACGGTCCGATAAGGACTTAGCCTACAAAAGAAAAACGAAAATTTTGGAAAAGTGGTGATAACTCGATACACTTGGCCCAGCGATCCTACAACTTTAACCCGTCTGAAAAATACGTTTTCTCGAGGTCTGCAAAGTAGGCTTCCATGGCGACGATGAACTCCTCATTCGACTTAAATTTCTGACCGGCAAGTGAATTTTCAATTTTGGAAACAAAAAGAAGTGGTACAGGGCCAAATCTGGAGAATACGGTGGATGGAACAGCAGTTCGAAGCTCAATTCGACCACTTTGGTAATGGTGAAGATGGAGGAGTGAGCCGGTGCGTTGTCATGGTGGAAGAACACTTTTTCTTCCCCAATTGGGGCTGGTTTCCACAATTTGGTATAGGTCACATCTTGTGAATCCCAGAAAACAGTCTTCGCCTTCGGTGACGCCCACTGTCAACTGTTCTTTGGTCTCTGGTGTGTACCAGTGTATCCATGTTTCGTCGACGGTTATGAAACAATGTAGAAACTCCTTCGGATTACCCTTAAACAGGCTCAAACACTGCTCTGAAGTGGTCTCATGGTTGCGCTTGTTGTTCTGAGTGAGGAAACACGCCACCCGTTCTGCCGTACTTAGCGAAAACGCCGTATCTGCAAAGATCTGAAAAAAAAATAGATTTATACATTTTTCTAACCCAAATGTGCATATCTATCTTATTTGCTTACTAAAAATGACGTAAGTTAAGTCAAAATATATTAATAGGCCAATCAAGTTAGGTTTTTACTAGACATAACGGAAAAGACGAGGTTTGACAGTTGAAATGTGTAATATGAGATATTACAAAAAGACTACCATCTTGGGATTCATCAACTTTTTAGTGGAACATTTTTTAAATAAACAATCAAAACGTCAAACTTAGTTTTTTGCTCATAACTTAAAACTTGTTTATTTAGAAATTTGACGTCCACAGGTAACTTTTTCAGAAAAAAAAAGATACATCGAATGAGATACGCTAAATGAAAATCATAAACAAAAAAGTTATTGCAAAACGGATGACAAAATCACTGTTTTTTAATATTGTTAATAGCAATTTTATTGTTAATTAAAATACGTTTTAATATACCTAAAATTGAGGGCATTATGGTGTTTGAATGGTATGCAAAAAATGGTCCAGATCTGTTAAATAATTTTCGTAAAATTGAATTTGTTTATAAAATTTTTTGAAAAACGAGCTAATTTCTGAGGCTGGTCCAGTTAATATGGCTCAATATTTCTCAATAATCCGGGGCTCATTTCCTTCGTTAAGATGTATACTAACAGCTTATGAAAAAAAAGTAAAAAAAATTACATATACATACATAAAATTATTTGTTAATAAATAGCAGTTTTTAAGCTTATAAACAATTACAATAATTTCGTAGAAATTAAATCAAATTAAATGGCAATAAAAAATACGGAAAGCTGGTTAAATTACACAACTTTTAAAAAAAAAATTAGGTCCTACGACCCTTGGGGTCTGAGATGGTCCCTTTTTTTTTGAAAAAATCACTGTTACGTTAATTAACAACACTAAGAGCTGAAATTAATCAATTTTTATAAAAAAAAAGTTTTTAATAAAATTTTTAGCAAGAAAAAATGTTAAAAGTTGTTTAAATAAGACTGTTATAAACAAAGAGTATTTTGCGTTCCGACTAAAGTAAAAAATAGCGGGCGTAGTCGACTGACTGAATAGTGGACGCGGTTGGCGACCGGCAGCAACTCCTAAAATTACGTTATACCGACCACAAAAATCAAATTTAAGGTGAATGAAAGAAAACAGTTGGGTCTGAAACTCAATAAAATGTACTGGCTGATAGGAAAAAGGTCACAACTGAGTTTGTACAATAAAATTTTAGTATACAAGGCAGTGATTAAGCCAATATGGAGCTATGGTATCCAACTGTGGGGATCTGCGTCGAGATCCAATATCGACATCCTGGAGAGATTCCAATCGAAAACCTTGCGCATTATCACAAATGCACCGTGGTACATGCCCAATGAACACATCAATCGTGATCTCCAAATGAAGACTGTCAAAGAAGAAATTGCCAGTTACGCCCAAAAATACGACATCCGACTACAAAACCACCCCAACAGGCTAGCGAAGAACCTAATGAGACCCCAGGCAAACAGAAGGCTAAAGCGCCACACTCCAAGCGATCTACGAACAAGATTTTAAATTTTAAATTTTCAAAAATATTTTATTTATTATAGAGTTTTATTTATAGGGTTTTATTTATTAGTCACAAATAATTTTGTTAAGTACTAAAATTATGATTTTATAGGTTATTGTCACTGGACAGTCTCCTGCAAGTCTCTTTTAATTGTTAAACAATTTACTTATTGTAATCATTATTACAGATTGTAAATAAATGGGATGTTAAAAAAAAAAAAAAAAAAAAGGTGAATGACAAATTTTCGTCATTCCTTATGTTTTCGAGGTATCTGAATCCGAATATGGAGTTAATTTTTTTCTAGAATTAGTGGAACATGTTCAAAAATCAAATTTTATGCAAAAATGCGAAAAATCAATTTTGATGATTTTTCAATTTTAACTCACTGTATTTTTGGTCGCTGTAAATATTTCCTTTTGAAAATTTTACTGTGTTATCTTTGAAGCATTTAGATAACAATGAGATTTGTCCAAAATGATTAAACACATTAAAAGACAAGTTGTTAATTTTTAAACATTTTGTCGTCAGGTTTCGTTAGTTTCATGTTTACTTAAAAATGTTGAGTGACAAACTTTTTAGTTTATAATTTTAACTAACACAGAAATAAAATATAATTCATGAAGAAGTTTTCCAAAAAAATTTAATTTAAAATATGCAATAGGAAAAATGTTATAATAATAATAATAGCGTTTATTGTCCAACAGAATCCATTTACAGGACAAAATATTACATAAATAAAAAATTAAATAAAATATGTGACTTACGAGCGGCACACCCCAAAAAAACCTTATTTCTCGAGAGACTGATACTAATTTTGGTCATACTTTATATTTTTGATGGTACTGAAAACGAAAATTAGGGTTGTTTTGAATTTTACGTGGGGGAACATTATCAAAATCGCAACTTTACCCTAAAAATAAAAAAAAAATCACGTTTTTTTGCGTTTAACTTGCTACAACTCTGTTCCGTTGTAATATTTTTTTATGAAATTTTTATAGTATATATTTCTCACCTTTCTGAAGACAATGGGACCTGCTTTAATATTTCTGTCTTGCCATAAAGAATGTTATAAATTGTTTGAAGTAAAAGGTGCAGATTCTTGAATTGCAAAGTTTAATCGCAAAAGTTGAGTGACAAAATTTGAAATTTATCTGTTTAATTAATTTTATGTTAAAATCTAGAGTACAGAGAACAAAATGTTTTATAGCAAAAAAGTGGTGTAACTTTTAATTTTAAGAAAAACGTGATTTCATTTTTTGTTTTATTTTTAGGGTAAAATTGCGATTTTGACAATGTTTCCCCATCTAAAATTCAAAATAAAACTCATTTTCGTTTTCAGCACCATCAAAAATATAAAGTAAGATCAAAATTAGCCATTCACCACACCGTAGTTGATATCTCGAGAAATGAGCGTTTTTTTTTTGGGAGTACCACTCGTCTATAAGGTTGCGTAACTTTTTTTCTGTTGCATATTTTGACTTGAAGTTTTCAGTAGTAATTGCACAAGAGCTCTAAAATTATTTAATTTTTCCCGAGTGTCACTTTGGCAGTTTTAATTTCACGAGCCGAAGGCGAGTGAAATTATGTCGAAAGTGTCACGAGGGCAAAAATTCTATATTAATTTTAGAGTTCGAGTGCAATTTGTTGCGATTATTTCATGAATAAAACTGTTCAAAACCAAAATTTTATTTTAATTTATATATGTAAGTACCAATTAGTGAAATTAAACACACAGTTGTTATAAATATGTATTTGACGGTTGAAAGTCATCACTTTAATAATTTTTAAAACATTTGTCATTAATTACGTATTTTTTATGGGAAATAAGCCACAATTTTACTAAAAAATGAATTTATTAACGTTTCGAAGCCCAAATCGGGTTTCGTTGTGAAAATACAAAATACTATTAAAATAAAAAAAATGTTGTTGCTAAGTAAAAAAATTCTTCTAATAATTTATTTAATCTGACTCATTTATATTGGCAATTCAGACGTATATTATACATTTTAAAGTAGAAGGACTTTAAAATGATATCGCCAATATTTATGAGTTGCGTTCCTGGGACGACTTTACTAAAAGATAGTTCATTCGATTACATGAAATCAATCCCAACTCAAGAATATCCGTCGCAAAAAATCATAGCATGTGATCTGTCTTTAAAAAGACAACCAAATGCAACGATGACAGTAAAATTCTCGCGTTAGAGATTCCTAGCTTATAAACAATTACAATAATTTCGTAGAAATTAAATCAAATTAAATGGCAATAAAAAATACGGAAAGCTGGTTAAATTACACAACTTTTAAAAAAAAATTTAGGTCCTACGACCCTTGGGGTCTGAGATGGTCCCTTTTTTTTGAAAAAATCACTGTTACGTTAATTAACAACACTAAGAGCTGAAATTAATCAATTTTTATAAAAAAAAAAGTTTTTAATAAAGTTTTTAGCAAGAAAAAATGTTAAAAGTTGTTTAAATAAGACTGTTATAAACAAAGAGTATTTTGCGTTCCGACTAAAGTAAAAAATAGCGGGCGTAGTCGACTGACTGAATAGTGGACGCGGTTGGCGACCGGCAGCAACTCCTAAAATTACGTTATACCGACCACAAAAATCAAATTTAAGGTGAATGACAAATTTTCGTCATTCCTTATGTTTTCGAGGTATCTGAATCCGAATATGGAGTTAATTTTTTTCTAGAATTAGTGGAACATGTTCAAAAATCAAATTTTATGCAAAAATGCGAAAAATCAATTTTGATGATTTTTCAATTTTAACTCACTGTATTTTTGGTCGCTGTAAATATTTCCTTTTGAAAATTTTACTGTGTTATCTTTGAAGCATTTAGATAACAATGAGATTTGTCCAAAATGATTAAACACATTAAAAGACAAGTTGTTAATTTTTAAACATTTTGTCGTCAGATTTCGTTAGTTTCATGTTTACTTAAAAATGTTGAAAATTAGGGTTGTTTTGAATTTTACGTGGGGGAACATTATCAAAATCGCAACTTTACCCTAAAAATAAAAAAAAATCACGTTTTTTTGCGTTTAACTTGCTACAACTCTGTTCCGTTGTAATATTTTTTTATGAAATTTTTATAGTATATATTTCTCACCTTTCTGAAGACAATGGGACCTGCTTTAATATTTCTGTCTTGCCATAAAGAATGTTATAAATTGTTTGAAGTAAAAGGTGCAGATTCTTGAATTGCAAAGTTTAATCGCAAAAGTTGAGTGACAAAATTTGAAATTTATCTGTTTAATTAATTTTATGTTAAAATCTAGAGTACAGAGAACAAAATGTTTTATAGCAAAAAAGTGGTGTAACTTTTAATTTTAAGAAAAACGTGATTTCATTTTTTGTTTTATTTTTAGGGTAAAATTGCGATTTTGACAATGTTTCCCCATCTAAAATTCAAAATAAAACTCATTTTCGTTTTCAGCACCATCAAAAATATAAAGTAAGATCAAAATTAGCCATTCACCACACCGTAGTTGATATCTCGAGAAATGAGCTTTTTTTTTGGGAGTACCACTCGTCTATAAGGTTGCGTAACTTTTTTTCTGTTGCATATTTTGACTTGAAGTTTTCAGTAGTAATTGCACAAGAGCTCTAAAATTATTTAATTTTTCCCGAGTGTCACTTTGGCAGTTTTAATTTCACGAGCCGAAGGCGAGTGAAATTATGTCAAAGTGTCACGAGGGCAAAAATTCTATATTAATTTTAGAGTTCGAGTGCAATTTGTTGCGATTATTTCATGAATAAAACTGTTCAAAACCAAAATTTTATTTTAATTTATATATGTAAGTACCAATTAGTGAAATTAAACACACAGTTGTTATAAATATGTATTTGACGGTTGAAAGTCATCACTTTAATAATTTTTAAAACATTTGTCATTAATTACGTATTTTTTATGGGAAATAAGCCACAATTTTACTAAAAAATGAATTTATTAACGTTTCGAAGCCCAAATCGGGTTTCGTTGTCAAAATACAAAATTTTATTAAAATAAAACAAACATGTTGTTGCTAAGTAAAAAAATTCTTCTAATAATTTATTTAATCTGACTCATTTATATTGGCAATTCAGACGTATATTATACATTTTAAAGTAGAAGACTTTAAAATGATATCGCCAATATTTATGAGTTGCGTTCCTGGGACGACTTTACTAAAAGATAGTTCATTCGATTACATGAAATCAATCCCAACTCAAGAATATCCGTCGCAAAAAATCATAGCATGTGATCTGTCTTTAAAAAGACAACCAAATGCAACGATGACAGTAAAATTCTCGCGTTAGAGATTCCATAGTAAATCACGAGGGAAAACCAGGAAAAAACCTCGTGATACTATCCCGACATCGTAAGTATTTGGTCTTACATTTAATCTACCTTCAAAAAACTAATACCAAATTCTGACTTTAATATGTTTAAATTATAAATAATATTAATATTACATAGATATACAATAAGTAATACTAAAATATAAAATTTGTACTAACTCGATATGTTATTGACTTACTAATCGTGGTATTTTCTTTCTATTGACTTCCTCTTTCAGTATGGGTAACCACATCCTACTGCATTCTACCGAGGAATTTGCGACACAATTGGTTTCATTTAGCATAATTAGAGCCGCTTCTTTGATTTTTCTCTTTTTACTATCTGATTCTTTCAGGACTATACTTGAATCTCTCCACTGAACTCTATGTTCATTATCCCATGCGTGTTGACATATCTGAGATCTATCAAATTCTCTGTTTTTAATATAAGACTGATGTTCACTTATTCTAACGTTTAATGGTCTTGATGTTTCACCTAAATAAAATTGTTCGCATTCACAAGGTATTCTATAAATGCAATTCTTTGTTCTTTCTTGTTCATTGTTAGGTTTAGTTTTAGATAGACTAGATCTCAATGTGTTTGTTGTTTTGAATGTTGTTGAAATGTTGAATTTATTTCCTATCGTTTTAAGTTTCTCGGATAGTCCTTTTATATATGGTATTGTTATTTTCCTCGTATTATTTCTTGTGAATGTTGTAGGATCCCGTTCTAAGTTGTTATGTTTCATTCGATCTAATCTTGTCAATTCCTTATTTATAAACGATAAAGGATAATCATTTTTTAATAAAACAGATGTTAAAAATATATAATAATATATTTATTTATTTCCCATAAAAAAATACGTAATTATAAAAATGCCACGAGGAAATAGCTTCAGAACAACATTTGTCATTAATGTCACTGAATGTATTTTTTCGTAGCAACGAAGGGCATCTGACGTAATATGCTTAACGACGGGAGATTATCAAAAATTATCACCTTAATTTGCATGTCTGTAGCTTTCTATTGGTCAGAATCTCCTATGAATGAAATAATCCAGAAAACTTCTTCAGGACCTATGTTTTAATGCTGCGTTGATTAAAATTATAAACTAAACAGTTTGTCACCCAACTTTTATAAGTAAACATAAAACTAATGAAAAAATTGTTTAAACAATTTTCCGGCCGCGGTAGCTCTTGGTACCCTCTGGATTTGTTATAAGGAACTTTTTTTGAGTAATTTTGTGCAAAAAATACGAATCGGAATAATTTACCTAACTGGGTCGACGATACAGGACTACACACGGATTCAAAATAGAGAAGAAAAAATGGCCTATACCTACCAATCGGGTTCTACTGTACCAAGTTTACTATTTTTTTTATCTATGGTACCACATTAAAATAATAACGTTTATCTTATTTTGATTGCAAAATTATCCAAAACAAAGCAGCTAATGGGATGTATAAACCATTTTTTGAAGTGGCCTTTTTATTGTTATTTTTTAAATTTATTTATTTAAAATATAATTTTACTAAATAAATGTGCAACATAATAATATTCATAAAATTCAAGTTTCTACCAAAATATATAAATATAATATTAAGTTTCAAATCCGGTATACTGTCAATGTTAAAAATGGGCTGCAACGGTCTAGCGCTAGCGAATGGTAGTCCGCGAATTTATTCTCATTCGGCTACGCCCATTATTTTTTTTTTACTTTAGTCGCAACGCAAAATATTCTTTGTTAATAACACTACTGTTTAAACAATTTTTAACATTTTTTCTTGCTAAAAACTTTGTTAAAACTTTGACTTTTCTTATAAAAGATTGGTTAATTTTAGATCTTAGTGTTGTTAATTAACGTAACAGTGATTTTTTCAAAAAAAGGTGCTATATCAGACCCCAAGGGTCGTAGAACCTAAAATTTTTTTAGAAGTTGTGTATTTTAACCAACTTTCCGTATTTTTTATTGCCATTTAATTCGATCTAATTTCTACGAAATTATTGTAATTGTTTATAAGCTTAAAAACTGCTATTTATTAACAAATAATTTTGTGTACGTACATGTAATTTTTTTTACTTTTTTTTTTCATAGGCTATTAGTCTTCATCTTAACGAAGGAAATGAGCCCCGGGTTATTGAGATACATTCAGCCATATTAACTGGACCAGCCTCAGAACTTAGCTCGTTTTTCAAAAAATTTTATAAACAAATTCAATTTTGCGAAAACTATTTAACAGATCTGGACCATTTTTGCACACCATTCAAACACCATAATACCCTCAAGTTTAGGTATATTTAAACATATTTTAATAAACAATAAAATTGTTATTAACAATATTCAAAAACAGTGATTTTGTCGTCCGTTTGTCAATAACTTTTTTGTTTATTAACCGATTTTGATTTAGCGTATCTCATTCGATGTATCTTTTTTTTTCTGAAAAAGTTACCTGTGGACGTCAAATTTCTAAATAAACAAGTTTTTAAGTTATGAGCAAAAAACTAAGTTTGACGTTTTGATTGTTTATTTAAAAAATGTTCCACTAAAAAATTGATGAATCCCAAGATGGTAGCCTTTTTGTAATATCTCAAACTACAGATTTCAACTGTCAAACCTCGTCTTTTCAATTATGTCGAAAAACGTCTTATTTTTTACTAACTTGATTGATCTATAAACGCAACGCATTTTATGCCGTATCTGCAAAAATGTTCATGGATACTTAGAATAAATGCGTCATCTGAAAAATACTTAGACAAAACGCCGTATTTAAATATCACAAAGTTAATACTGCAGAAGGCTATTTCTTTATCAACAGAAAATCTAAATACATAAATAGTATGTTTGATTTGTTGGTGATCAAGAAATAATGTGTGGTTCTAAAAACAATGCGGTACTACTAAGTGAGACAAATACTTTCATTAAATGTGGAGTTTCCTGATGTATAGCGGAGTTTGCTGTGTATGTATAGTTGTTGATGGGAGATTCTATAATCACGTTACATCAGGCATTTTTAAACAGCGCAAATTTTATAAAGATTGTTCGAAATACGAATTTTGGTACGAAGTATTTTGGTCGTCGTAGGTCGTAGAACTTCCAAATAAAAAGTGTGTTATAAAAGTACATAGTTAAATCAATGCCTAATAATTAATAATTAAAAATAAACTTCATCGTGAATGTTAATCGTTTCTGGAATGTTTTTAATTTTAAAATGCAAGAAACGCCCCCTAGCGGCCAACTTATTAATTCCAAAATTATTTCCAGCACTTTTTTTGTCCATTTTCATGACACAAAATGTTTTTTATTCTCCTTTTTCATAGTTATATTGTATTTATTATACAGTAGATTCCCTCTATAACGAGAACTGAAATGGCAGACTAATTACCTCGTTATACGCGGATCTCGTTATATCAGACAACAATAATATTGTGCATACATATGAATCTATAGTTTTCTAAAATATTAACTTTCTATAGTGAAGCCATTCGGAGCAATATAAGATGCTTAATATTGTTTCCTCGACAATAAGGCTTCGCCATCATAAATTATAATTTTTTTTTCAATATTCAGTATCGGTCAATAGATAAACAGAACAGGAAGAAGTTTGTTATAGGTAGGCGGTGGATTTTATTACAGCACTACTCTCGATAACCACACAAATGTTGGGGATTTATGTATACAGGTAGTTGGGATATTTACTTATAGCCATTACAGCGCTAAAAATAGATAAAGAATAATAAAGATACATATTTTACGATTTCATTTTTCCCCGTTATATTCAAATATGCCTCGTTATAGAGGTGTTCAGTTCAATAGGAATTTCATGGGACATCTAGTGTACCTCGGTATAAGCGAAAACTCGTAATAACCGTGTTCGTTATGGAGAGAGTCTACTGTACTATAAAATAAGAAAATGCTTAGCGCAAACGCAGTACTGCATACTTTCTAAGCAGGAAGAAGTTAATTTATGTAGTATACTTAGAAAGAACGCAGTAACATGAGTTTCTATTACTTTCTATCTGCTTTCTATTACTTTTATATTAATTAGTATTTATTTGATTAATTATTTAATTAACGCAAATCATACATAAAAATTAAGAAAAAATTTCAGGGTGCCTTTTTGTCATAACAAAATTTAATTAAATTCTCTTAGGTTATACTTATCCTTTCTCGTGGCTTCAGTATCTCTTAGTTGATCCTTATCGGGATAAAATAGGAAAAGGAAATAAATAGAAAAATCATAAATAAACACATACAAATACCTTTATTATCAAAAGCAATGCTCTATAAATTTATCAATTAAATCCTGTGGGCATAACTGTCCAAAAGAAACTTTTACCATATAAATTAATCTAATTCAAACAAATATTTCTCGCTTTGTTCTTGATACCCTTAATAAAAAACAAGCTAAACAAACAAATTTGGTATTCGCAAATTACTTATACTTCCTATTAAATTTTTGAAATGTTGTAATCTTAAATGGCATATGCTTTTACGTAAAAAATTAACTTCTGATTATAAAGAAAATCTGTCACATAGGTTATTGACTGACCTTTTTGATTCACACACAATGATGTCTCCTCTTGACCCAAACAGCTCCTCCTTGTTGATTATGTTAGGCTACCAATCAAAGCCCTCTCCGTTCTCAGCAAAAATCCAGCAGCATACCAGCAACTATTTCTCCAAAACACAAGCCAGGCCTCTTTTTGCCAGTACTCGTTCAATAAACTCCAAAACTCTCTCCTCTCTTTCTCTCAACAATAATCTCCTGAGACCCAAGTATCTTTTTTACTTGGTGTCACAAATAATTTTAATAAGGATAATTCTTGTAACTTACTCTCTTGGACTTTACATAACCAAAGATGTATTTCTTCTCGATTTGATTTGTCTCTCGTTCCACTTTTTTCAGATACTCTCACTATCAAAACAAAACACTAGTACTTGCTTCTGAACTACTCACGAAAACTTTTGACTGCTCCTTTCGGATGCCGGTAACACAATGATCCCTCTTTCCAAAACTATCTGAAAATTCAACCTTCTCTCCTTCCCATTCCAAATTTCCAAACCAATCAGAGACATTTCTTCTTCCCCACTCTTTTTTCATTCGAAAAAACCACTCATACTTTCAAAAATATTCCTACCATCATAATAATTACTTTCGGGAAATTCTACAAAATTTACTCGGAGTTAAACAAAAAGAAATTAAAATTCCAAACTTTCTTTACCTTAATTTTCTAAGTAGTGCGGCAGATTCGTGCAAATATTATAAGAATTGCACATTTAATGATACAAGCATATAATTTGGTGCACGTATACAATACATACGAACGTTTTAATTTAGATATGAGGCCATCTCAGATTTTACCTTTTACAAAAATGGCGGGCGTTCAAAATGGCGACGATACATATGTGACTAATAACACGATAACGTTTGGATTAAAAGTCCGACTTCAACCAAATTTACTATATGGGTTCTTTTTTTGGTGTAAAAGATCGAGCTCTTGAACCGGAAGAATCGGTTTACCAGAAAATATGTTGTTTTTTTTTCAATTCTTTCACCTTGTATATATTAATTTTTCAAAAAGGTAATACCGGCATTGAAAAGAGCGTAAAAATATTTTTTAAGAAAAATTTTTAACTTTCTAATTATGTTAATTACCATTAAACAAATGCATAACTTATCTTCACATGTACTTATGTGCGGCAGATTCGTGCAAATATTATAAGAATTATTGTGCATTTAATGGTAGAAGCATATAATTTGGACCACATATACTTCACATACATAGGTTCAAATTTAGATATGAGGCCATCTCAGTTTTTGCCTTTTACAAAAATGGCAGGCATTAAAAATGGCGACTATACATATGTGAATAATAGCACGATAACTGTTGAACGATAGGTCCGATTTCAACCAAATTTGGTAAATAGGTTATTTTTTTGATGTATAAGATAGAGGTCTTGAACCGGAAGAATCGGTTTACCAGAAGTTGTGTTTTTCCTGATTTTTTATGCAAAAATATGTTTTCTTTTTTCAATTTTTTTACCCTGTATATATTAATTTTTCAAAAAGGTAATACCGGCGTTGAAAAAATCGTAAAAATATTTTTTATAAATAGTTTTAACTCTTTAGTTATATTAATTACCAATTAATAAATGCATAAACTATCTTCATATGTACCTAGGAACGTATGTGCAGCAGATTCGTGCAAATAATATAAGAATTATTGTGCATTTAATGGTAGAAGCATATAATTTGGACCACACACAGTACACATACAAAGACTCAAATTTATATATGAGGCCATCTCAGATTTTGTCTTTTACAAAAATTGCGGGCATTCAAAATTAATCTGCCGCAAATAGGTACATGTGACGATACGTTATGCATTTATTAAATGGTAATTAACATAACTAAAAAGCTAAAATATTTCCTAAAAAATAGTTTAACACTCCTTTCAATGGGGGTATTACCTTTTTGAAAAATTAATATATACAGGGTAAAAGAATTGAAAAAATAACAACATGTTTTTCCATAAAAAAACAGTAAAAATACAACTTCTGGTAAACTGATTCTTTCGGTTCAAGACCTTGATCTTACTCATAAAAAAAAGAACCTTGATGCCAAATTTGGCTGAAATCGGACTTTTCGTTCAAAAGTTATCGTGCTATTAGTCACATATGCATAGTCGCCACTTTGAATGCCCGCCATTTTTGTAAAAGGCAAAATCTGAGATGGCCTTATATTTAAATTTGAACCTTTATATGTGTAGTATAAGTGGTCCAAATTATATGCTTCTACCATTAAATGCACCATAAATCTTAAAATATTTTGCACGAATCTGCCGCACATAGGTACATGTGGAGATACGTTATGCATTTATTAAATGGTAATTAACATAACCAAAAAGTTCAAAATATTTCCTGAAAAACATTTTTACGCTCTTTTCAATAGCTGTATTAACTTTTTGAAAAATTAATATATACAGGGTGAAAGAATTGAAAACAAAATAACATATTTTTGCATAAAAAATCAGGAAAAACACAACTTATGGTAAACCGATTCTTCCGGTTCAAGAACTCCATCTTATACATCAAAAAAATAACCTATGTATCAAATTTGGTTGAAATCGGACGTCTTGTTCAAAAGTTATAGTGCTATTAGTCACATATGTATAGTCGCCATTTTGAATGCCCGCCATTTTTGTAAAAGGCAAAATCTGAGATGGCCTCATATCTAAATTTGAATCTTTATATGTGTTCAAATATATGTGGTCCAAATTATATGCTTGTATCATTAAACGCTCAATTGTTTCACATATCGGCCGCACTAAAGAACTAATTACCTATGGCTTCTACCTTTCCCGTAATAAACAATCGGTTTAAAATAGTAATCCTAAATAACTTTCACTTCACTTTTTATTTACAAAAATGTTTTTAATTCTGCATGGAAAACTTCATTAAGGAGAAACCACCTTGCGTGAAAGCCAACTTCTAATAAATATTTACAAATCAATATACAGGGTGTATCAAATTTATGTGCCCGCGTTATATTAAAAAAATAAAAATTTTTATTCTATCTTTGATTGATAAATTGAAACACAATACAGTAGAACGTCGATAATCCGCACGTCAAAAATCCGGACCGTCAATAATCCGGATTTGTATCTAGCAAAAATATCTGATTCTTTTAAAATAAATTAAGAACTTCGCTGCGAAAAACGAACCTCTACCGCAGTTCAAAAATATTTTACACATTTTTTTAAAAGCCCAAATAGTGTCTGATGTTTTTACTGTACACATGGTGCTATTATAAATTAATTACAATACAGTGTTTAAACATAAAAACTGTTTTGATTAATTTCACCTCTAGACACTTTACTGTACAAGAGAAAACATAAAATTTTAAAACTTTTGTCGTACTTTAATCTGTATACTGGCCTTTTTTTGAGGTAATTTCGGTAATCCGGATAATTTGATAATCCGGATGGGGTCCGGTCCCAATTAATCCGGATTATTGACGTTCTACTGTAGTATATAAAGTAGAAAACAAAAAAAATTCTAAATAGTTTTCAACGGCTAGACATTTAAACAAAAATCGATTTTACTCAAATGTGATCTCTCTGCAGATACGGCGTTTTGGCTAAGGACGGCAGCGTTGCTTCGACAGCTTTGTCATGCCCGAAATTTTATGCAGGAAATTACCGTTTGATTTTTGGAGATGCCTTCGGTCTCAGCTATCTCGCACAGTCGGCGATCTGCCAACATGAGATCTGAAGAGAGTTTTTCACGTTATCCTGCGTGGTAGCCGTTTTAGGGGCATCTGGGTGTGACTTATCAAAAACCGATATGCAACCATGTTGAAACTCAACCCAATTTTTTTGACGGTCTCCATCGAAGAAGAGTAGCCGTACACAGCACTCATGTGCTCTTTGATTTCGCTGTGCGATTTCCCTTCCAAAAACAGGAATCAAATCATCGACCGATATTGCTCTTTTTTCATATTTCTATAATCCCCAGACACGGCCGCTTCCATATGCGGTTAAGAATTGCATATAGGGCGGAGAGGCGAAATACTGATGAGACCGTCTACGTACTATATACAGTATAGCTATAATATTCCCAATTTTCTTATGCTGATCGTTTTTCCATTTGCTTTCCCGCAAAATAAATCTTGTCTGTTCGTAATGACGTTTGATTATTAATTATCAATGTACGATGTTTGTCTTTTTAGATGTCTTTTTAGATCAAGAAGCTTCTATTCTGGTAGACGGCAAAGAAACAGACAAAATTTGCATTCAAAGAGGTGTCAGACAGGGTTGTGTGTTATCCCCAACTTTGTTTAACGTATACTCAGAAATAATTTTTAATGAAGCCTTGGAAGGACAATGTGGAGTTCGAATCGGGGGAGAAACTATTAACAACATCAGATATGCAGACGACACCGCGATCATGGCTGAAAATATCGAAGATCTTCAATTCCTTATTGATCGAGTCACTAGAGAATGCTCCAATAACGGACTTAACATAAATGCAACAAAGACAAAGTTACTTGTGGTTAGTAAACAAGACGTCGGCCCTATGCAACTAATTGTCAGTGATGAATCAATAACAAAAGTTAACCATTTTAAATGCCTAGGATGTTGGATAAACGAGACACTAAATCCGGATGAAGAAATTAAAACTCGTATAGAAATTGCAAGAGGAGCATTTATGAAACTTAGATATATTCTAAGCAACTCTCAGCTGAATTTACAACTAAGAATCAAGTTCCTAAAATGTTATGTGTATCCTGTATTACTATATGGATGTGAAACCTGGATCATGAAGGTTAACATGATGAACAAATTAGAAGCCTTTGAGATGTGGTCGTATCGTAGAATGCTCAGAATATCTTGGGTTCAACGCATTTCATACAGAGAAGTCTTAAACAGAATAGGTCAAGGCGAAGGTGACTTAATGAAGATGATAAAAAAGAGAAAACTTGAATATCTGGGGCATATAATGAGAGGTAGCAGATACAGGATGCTGCAGCTAATACTCAATGGAAAGATCGACGGAAAAAGAGGAATTGGTCGAAAGAAATATTCATGGCTCCGAAACCTTCGTCAATGGACTGACTTATCAGCAGATCAATTGTTACATGCCGCACAAGATCGAGAACGATATCGGCAAATTGTTATGGAAGCTACCCACGCCTAAAAAATTGGGCACGGTACTTAAAGAAGAAGAATGTACGATGTTTGTCTTTTTAGTTTTGCATACAGCCGCTTAGAGGGCGCCTCCAGTAAAACCTTCCGACACAAATTTGACCTCAATCTTTTGTTGACATAAATCTAAACTTTCATTGTGATACATCAAATCGTGTAGATCTTTTATACGTTTCGAAAAGGATTATCCGAACAACAATGTCTCGTTGAAATAGTTTTTTTGTTTGGAAATGAAGCATTGAAGCCAGTCAACTATTTCCCGCTGATATTGCGAATTTCAACGTGGTCGTTCCAGTCTCAGCCACAAATCCAGGTCAGTTCCACCCAAAATATCAGTCACGCAGCAAAACATTAATGCGGTTCGTCAGCTAATTAAGGATGACCGCGGTGTAACATACCGGGAGATAGAGACATCTTTGGGCACTTCAAAGACCTCGATCCAAAAGATCATACATGAAGAACTGGGTGTTACAAAGTTGGTTTCCCGTTGGATCCCTCATTTTCTCACAGAAGAACAAAAAGCGGTCCGCGGCAATTAGTGTCGAAAAACATTGGAAAAGTTCAACAAAGGAAGCTCAAAAAACGTTTCTAGTATTGTTAGTGGCGATGAATCTTGGGTTTACTCTTACGAACCGGAAAATAAACGCATAGAGGATAGAGCATCATCAGTGTTCTTTGCAAGCTCTACATGCTAAGCCATCAAAAATACATGGGTTAAAACCTTTAAAATGTCGACTAAGTCTTACATTAAAATGTTATATGCTAAATCCTATAAATCCTATACTATACGTTAGAATGAGACCCATTTTCAACAGTCGAGACATATCATTAAAAACAAAATACCGTCTGTTAAAATGCTACATATTCACAGTTCTGCTCTACGGAATGGAAGCGTGGACACTAACTGTTACATCTATGAATCGGCTCGAAGCTTTCGAAATGTGGTGTTATAGGCGCATCTTACGTATATCCTGGGTTGACCGAATTACTAATGTGGAAGTCCTGCGTAGAATGGGGAAAGAGTTTGAAATTCTCATAACCATCAAAACAAAAAAATTAGAATATCTAGGACATGTAATGAGAAATCAAGAACGTTACGGCCTCCTCCAACTGATTCTCCAAGGGAAGGTAAATGGTAAAAGGGGACCGGGAAGAAGACGCATTTCCTGGCTTCAAAATTTACGAAAGTGGTATAACACGACTACCACTGAACTGTTCCGCGCTGCGGTAAACAAAGTCAGGATAGCCATGATGATCGCCAACATCCGGAACGGATAGGCACTTTAAGAAGATGCTAAATCCTGACGATGGATGAAATTAATAAGGATATCCTGCCCTAAGGCATTCTATGACTTTCCACGAAGCACGTGGGTTGTTAAGTCGAATTCTCTGTCTTCACATAGAGAAAGGTGAAAGCCAACTGATTTTTGGTGGCTTAGCATGTAGAGCTTGCAAAGAACACTGATGATGCTCTCTTTAGAGCGAAAACGTTCTGTTTTGTATTTGTAGCCCTTTTTTTCGTTTTTTTTTTTTCAAAATAAGTATACCTTTTACACAGAAGATTTTTCTTCAATTTTTGTAATTAATGGTATATAGCCAGCTACATGAAATTCTTCCTTGTGAAATTTATTATTGTTTTGTAATTGGGAGCACTATAGCTTAATTAGTAAAAATGTAATTGATACAAAAGATATTGATTAAATTTATTTTATAGATTTTTGGCGGCCCTTCACCTACACCTCGAAAAATACAACCTACATTTCGACAAAGCGGAATTCCTAGTGCCCAAACCGACACCAGTTCAGATAATGGAACCAGTCCTGCGGGCCCAGGTGATGATCGCGCAAGTGCACGCAGGCATGTGGAGAAGGAACGGCTACGCCCTGCTGAACACCCTCTTCTTTTACCACAACGTCAAGTGCAGAACAGAAATGTTAGACCGGGATATCACCCTACTGCAAATAGCCGCTTCTTTGATTGAAAGCAACGAGTTTCTTATTCACATTTTGAACAAGTTTAATTTGATCAATTGGGCTATGACTGATTTCGAAATTAACAGTTTAAAATCTCCAGAAGAAGATAGCATTCGTCAGACCATCAATTTGGTTGAAGAGATGTTGCATGTGCTCATATTTATCATAGGAGAAAGGTATGTATCGTTATTATAACACTAGCAGCTGTTTACATAGACAGACATTCAGTATTTTATCATTGATCTTAATTATTGTTTTGCTAAATATGCTCAGGTGCAAAAAATCGATCATGAGTATTTTTTTGGCGAAGAAAGAAAACGCTTGAAGATTTACCTTTTAAATCAGGTATACGCTCTGAGCTTCGCTGGTGTCGCTCCTATCGAATTACTAATTCAACTTTCACCGGTAATTTTTAAATTTATTATTTAATTGTTATCGCTTAATATTTACAACGCTAAAACGTAATTAAATTGTAATCGATTTTTTTAAGATTTTGCTAATAATTTTGACGTTCTATTGATAAAATATGAATTTCTTACTTCGGATACTTTCACAATTATCGTGTAGATGGCGCTAAGATTAATAGATTAATTTATAATTACATATTACGGAACATTAAAAAAACTTAAATTCAGTATTTAAAACGTAAGTATATTTAAGGTAAAAATATATACCACAGCTTTGACCAACTAATATTTTTTATAATTATTGTTTTTAATTTTAATTTTAAATTAATCACTTTGACATTTATGTCAAATTTCCGGTAAACGTTTACAGACTTGCCACTACTGGCGCTCGCGAATTTGTAAATATCCCCTCTACGTACGAGCTCACAGCGTATATATTAAAAGTATACAGTGAGGACGTTTGAGTTGGAATAAATTCATTTTCTCAAGAATGGGCGACTCTGGGGATAAATCCCGAAACAGGTCGATTTTTATTTTTAAATTATAATTTTTTGGCATATACCTAATTGTTCATGTGGAGAAGAAGGTAAAGCGGAGCACATGATCTTAGGCTGTTCTAAAATAATAAACGAGGTTAAAGTATTAAATGAAGAAATGGCCAAAATACCCAAAATCACCAGACCATATAACCTAACTCAACTATTAAGAGCAGAAGATTATAATATTTATCAAATTTTGTACAAACATATTGTATATGTTTTTTCCCTTCGTGTTAAGCCCTATGTCTATCCGAGGTCCATCTGTCTCGTCTAAAGACTCTGATCGACCCCTGAGCGTCAAATTGTGTCCTTGTCTAATATCCCAATTTATATTGGAAAAAAGACAATGAAAAAAAAATGGAAAATAAAAAATAATAATAAAAAAAAAAGTAAATAAATAAATTAAAAAAAAAAGAGATTTAAAAAAAATACAACGAAAGGAAATAATTCCAAATAGAAATAAAAATCGTTGAAAAATTAGATATAGGTATATAAAACAGTTCTTTGTGAAATTGGAGCAGGATTGTGATTGGATACCTACCTAAACAAACCAGTAGAAAGCAGGAAGCACTCCTTTAGAGCTTCCGCATAAATAATACAAACAATTCCAAAATGATAAGATGGCGAATGGACATTGACTCCGAAGCCAATAATGCTCAAACACGCAAATCATACTAGTGACGTCATCCATCTGGGCGTGATGATCACGATGTTTTAAATGAGAATAGAGTTCGTGTGATAGCTCATTCGAAAAGTTATTCAATGCTTTATTCACTAATATAAATATTAACATAATTATTTATACAGGATGCTCAAAAAAAAATTTTTTTTATTAAATTAATTGAGACAAAAAGAAGAATGCATATAATTTATTTAATTCGAAATACATTTTACTGTTGTCCGAAAACAGGAAAAAAATGTTTATTTGATAAATAAATTTTGTTTTCGCTTAAATTCAATACTAAAGCTGCCACCCACCTGCCTCTTAGCAGTTTGAACATTTAATTTAAGGTGATACAGTAGCGATCAACAGGTAGCCAAAACGCGTTCCAAGATTGCGGCTCTAATTTTGAATATTTTTCGAGATATTTGGCACACGTATTCGTAATATAATAAATAATGGCGGTACAGAGCCCAATTTGAAAAATATATGAACATGTGGAAATTACTCTGTAATTAAATACAATATTAAAAAAACGAGCCTGTACCGCCATTAAGAAGAACAAAAAAATACACTTTCTTCAAATAAACTTTTTTATCCGATGCCTAGATTTTGTGTCATTTTGGAACTACTAAAATTTTTTATTTCATTAGTTTGGACTTTGGAACGCGTTTTCGCTACCTGTTGATCGCTACGGTTTCCTCTTAAGCGAAAAGCAATGTCTATTTTTCAAATTAATATGTTTTTGTTCTCTTACAAAGCAAAGCTTTTGTTGTTAAAAAAAACTAGAAAACTGGAATATTTGGGTCACATTACCAGAGGAGAAAAATATGAGTTGCTGAGAATTATTATGCAAGGAAGGATCCAAGGAAGAAGAGGCATAGGAAGAAGACGCATCTCCTGGCTGAGGAACCTTAGAGAATGGTTTAACTGTAGTTCATTACAACTATTCAGAGCAGCAGCCAACAAAGTGACCATAGCCATTATGATATCCAACCTCCGATAGGAGAGGGAACTTTAAGAAGAAGAAGTTCTCTTACAGCAGTAAAATGTATTTTGCATTAAATAAATTACATACATTCTTCTTTTTGTCTCAATTAATTTAATTAAAATAAAATTTTGTGCACACTTTACATAAATAATAAATTTTGTATAAATAATTATGTTAATGTTTATATTAGTGAATAGAGAATTGAATAACCTTTCGAATGAGCTACCACACGACCCCGATTCTCATTAAAAAAAATCATCGATTAGATCATCACGCCCAGATGGATGACGACACTAGTATGATATATATGCCAAAAATTTATAATTTAAAAACTAAAATCAACCCGTTTCGGGATTTATCTCCAGAGTTCTTCATTTTCTCGAGAAAATGAATTTATTCCAACTCAAACGTCCTCACTGTATGTTCAATTAAAATAATTTTTACAGATTATCAAAAAAAAATCATTTATTTATATAGAAATACGCCACAACTCAAAAAATATTCAAAACTTTCTGAAATTAAATTAATAAAAAAACATTGATAATAAATTAATATCTAGTGTTTCCCCCTCGGGCCCTTATAACAGCCTGTAGACGTCTCGGCATTGAGGTAATTAACCTCTGGTTATCAAATTGATACAGCTGGTCCCATATTTGCTGAAGAGCTGCTCCAAGTTCAGCCAAATTGTTTGGACTCGGTACTCGTGCTCGAAGACGTCTTTCCACCATAATCCCATAGATGTTCTATGGGGTTGAGATCGGGACTGCAAGCTGGCCAGTTTCATACGGAGAATTCCCACTTCCTTTAAATATTGGTTTCGACAGACGATTCCAGCACGGTGAGGACGCGCGTTGTCGTCCATAAAAATAAAATTAGGTCCAATGAAAGAAGCAAAAGGCACCACATGCTGATCTAAAATATTTATTATGTATCTTGCAGCCGTCATAGAACCTCTATCCACACTAACTATAAATCAGTATGAGCTTCTGAACTTATACCAGCCCAAACCATTAGGGAGCCCCCACATGTCAGAGATGTCAGATATAGAGGCAATCCATATCTAACATCCAAATGTAGTACCGGCATTTATAATTTGTTTAATCTGTTTTGTACTTTGTCCAGTGTGTTAAATGTTATTTGTTAAATTTCCCATCACTCCCATCAAACAAATGTCACATTCTAATAGGATACTTTCCCGATTTGACGAATCGAACCTGGTGATGCTCTAGGAGCGAAAGTATACTTGGGCAAGATTTAATAAACTAGGTGCTCGATATCTGCCTTTTATTTATACATATAAATTTAAAAAGTATTAGTCATACCAAAAATCTCGAACACTAAAAAAATATAAAAAATTTAAGTAACATCCTTTATAAAAGATATATTTATTAAAATTTCCTAAAAGAGCTACATCACAAATGCAGAACTAGTTTTCGATCTGATTACAGATCATCATCAGTGCTGAACCTAAAATTTTTTTTTATTTAAAAGTATTTTGCAATCTGTTGAGTGTCAACAATAAACAAAAGTAATTACATTGACTAAGGACAAGAAAGATTTTACCCACTGGTAAAATCAAAGTACAATTTTTATAAAGTTGTGTAGAAAATAATTACATTTTATAACTACTAACTAATTAGTTTAAAAGTTTACTCTAAATGGTAAGTCCAATGGTTTGAACCTCTTTAACCTAATATACGTAAACCTTTTGAACCGTTTGAACCTAAAATAAGTATAACCTAATAAGTTAAAGCAAAATTTAAAATGTTGACTAAAATTTAAAACAGGTATAGGTTGTACTCATAGGATGCTGACCTGCTAAGCCACCAAAATTGAAAATATTTGGGTAAGAACCCTTTATTTAAATTATACAGTCATGGAAACATTGACTAGAATTAGTAAGTTTTAAATATCATATGATTAGGCCCCGGGCACCATTTGACCCTTACTTGAGTTGAATTCGTTCAGAGGTTCTAGGACTGCTACCTCTCAGTTGAACGGTCGTTGGCAACTAATTATAGTAACGGAAATCTTGAAAGAAATATAGGTTACAAAATAGGTATAAAAAAATATAGGTTTGGCTTTTCTGAATATTTTGGATTTTTGTTTTTCCGTAAGACAAAAATGGAGTCAACACCAGAGGAACAATAATAACAAAAAGGGTACAAATATTGGCATTTGCAGATGATGTTGATATCATAGCTAGAAGCAAAAGAGAAATGATAGAAGCATTTAATGCGATAGAAAGAGCGGCACAAAACAGTGACCTAAATATTAATGAAATAAAAACCAAATACGTGAAGGCCAGCAAATCGACAGGCCAAAGAAACCTACAGAATCTGACAATAGGAGACAATAACATCGAAAGCGTAAAAAATTTTACATATCTAGGTTCACTAGTTACCGCAGATAACAATGTCAGCGAAGAAGTCGAGAGAAGAATACATATTGCTAATAAAACATATAATGGACTAATTAAACATCTAAGATCTAACAACATCACGAGAAAAACCAAATGCAAAATATACAAAACCCTGAGACATGGACACTGTCGAAAAACGATGAGAACTTATTAGGTGCGTTTGAACGAAAAATCCTCAGACACATAAAGGGGGTGAAAGAAAATGACGTATGGCGCAGAAGATATAATTTTGAACTATCCGCAGCATACAACGAACCCGACGTCATAACATCCATAAAAATCAGACGTCTGCGCTGGATGGGCCATGTTGAATGGATGTTGGAGACCGATACACCAAAACATATAATGAGGCAAGCACCAGTAGGTAGAAGGTCAAAGGGAAGACCCAAACTTAGATACATGGAACAAGTGGAACAAGATCTGAAAACACTTGAGATTACCCACTGGAAGACCAAAGCAAGGAACAGAACAGAATGGCGGACAATCTTAGAACAAGCCAGGACCCAAAAAGGGTTGTCGAGCTACTGATGATGATGATGAAAAATGGATTAAGATATGGCTATTCAAAATTTGCGTACACTCGTGACTAGTGACTCGTTCAAGCCCTTTCAACTACAGCTTTTTCAAAAATAAGCGCTTTGAACCGATGAAACAAAGATTATATAAACAATACATACACGAGTAAAGCACATTTTTTGGTTATTTAACGTTGAAATATTCGATTTGGGATTTGACGAATCTGAACCTATTTTTCATTAGTTACAACTCAGCTTCTACCGGGTCGAGATACCTCATACATACACCAATTTTTTTGCTTTTTTATAAGCTATATTTTTTCGATAAAATACTTTTTGAGTTATTTGCGAAAAGCCGTCAAAAACGTGTTTTTTTTTGTTGAAAAATGAACGTAATAGTCACTCGCAAATACATAACTCGAAAAGTATTAAATTAGTTAAAAACGCTATAGAACAAAGCTTGCTTAGAGTCAGTTTATCCAATTCCGGACGTATTTTGAATGAAAATTTTTCACCTCCGAGAAGGGGTGAAACGCATCCCCAGGCAAAAGCACATATCAGCACAATATCACTTTTTTCTTTGACATGTTAGCTATGTGTATGTAAAATTTCATGTTAATCCAAGCGGTTCTCTAAAATTTTAGTGGAGTCAATGAAGGTTTTCACCTCCGATTTCGTTGAACCTCCATCGATTTTCATGAAAATTGGTACGTATGTAGAGGATACCTCAATAACCAAAGGTGACATGGTGCCAACTTGCGCTTTTGCCCTGGGGGTGGATGCCACCCCTTCTCGGGGGTGGAAATTATTTTATTAAAAATAATTCCACTAAGCGATAGAGGGATAAATTATAAGTAAAATTTGTTATATAAAGTTATTCCAATAAATCAATAGTTTTATTAAGATCATTATTAAAGTTATTAAAGATCAAAAGTTTTGATTTTTCCTGAAAAAAATCCATTTTTTAAAGCAGTTTTTCACAAATAACTCAAAAACCATAAGTTTCTTCAAAAAAGTTGTTGTTACCAAAATCGAAGATAATATAAAAATAAATAAGCTCCTTATTCGAAAAATCCTTTATTACATATACAAAGTGAGTTATATGCAATTGAATGTATATTTTTTTTCCGCGAGTACTCAAATCTTAGTATTCAAGCTTAAATAACAGGAAAACGATGCACTTTGTTAAATAGAGATACTAAACATTTTAATAAAGTACTTAAAGATAACTGTCAAAAAGCTATATAAGAAGTCGATAGCATCAAAATTAAGCAAGTTATGATGGAAATAAGAGGACCCTTTCAGATTTTTTAGGGAAGAATGGAAAATGAAACCTACGTCATTTCCACAAAAATTAAAATTTATAGTAACCCATTTAAAAC
Source organism: Diabrotica virgifera virgifera (assembly GCF_917563875.1). Lineage (NCBI taxonomy): Eukaryota > Metazoa > Arthropoda > Insecta > Coleoptera > Chrysomelidae > Diabrotica > Diabrotica virgifera. The sequence continues at coordinate 89,467,163 of NC_065447.1, read as the reverse complement.
TTTATTTATTTTAACATGAGTAATAACTTCAACAATTTTGACCGGTTTAGAATGCATATTTTTGAAAAAAAAATACGATTAAAAAAATTAGAATTTTTCAAATTTTCGTGAATTTCATTTTCTTTTGATAATAACTCCAAAAATACTCGATATACTTAAAAAATGGCAGAGAACAAAATTTTAGTTTTAACTTTAGTTAAGCTTTTCCTTTTTTTAATATTTTTTTACGACAAAAAATAACCGAGATAGAAACATTTAAAACATAAATTTTACTGCGAAAACCATGTAACCGGGGCCTTTTCACCTTGTATTTAAAAAAAATAAAGGATTTACAAAATTATGTTTAATACAGTGTTATAGACCTTTTACTTAGCTTTGTAATGGTTTTTAGATAATTCTCATATTTCAAAAATTAACGGAGTTATTTAAAAAAAAACCAATAACATTTTCTTTGAAAAAATTTTATAGCGGAGATTTGTATGTATACAGGTTGTGGGAAGTCCAATTAGTCGTTTGTTGTAGGAGATATGAAAAAAATTTATTTAGGTGAGATTGGGGCATAGATAATATCAGAATTTAAATACATTTCCTAATATACAGGGCCACCCATATTGACAGGGTGAAACAAAATTATCTTTTGTTTAATGGAACAGCCTGTATATTTTTACATATTTGGATTCTCCTCTATGTTTTATTTCTTAAAATATCAGGTTTTGTGATGTTACACGAAGTAGGTTAAAAGATAATTCCGTTTTTTTTTTAAATTTCATAGCAATATTCACCCCCTGTATAATTGTAGTGATTTGACATCAGAAAATCAATTTATGTTCAAGTGATTTTTAATATAGTCTATTACTGTTAAAAATTATTAATCTAGCAAAACGTTTAATTTTAGGTAATACAGGGTTGGTCGAAACTGAATGAGTGTTTTCTCAAAGTTTGAGAGTATGAGTTTTCTCAAACGGAGCAGCTTGTAATGCCTGTAATGAGCATTGTAATGAAATGCTATTGTATGGCACTTTATTATTTCCCACCCTGCCAGTGAGAACTGAATTTATTTTTGAAATTCCTAACTTCATATCTTTAATTATTTTAAATATTGTAAACGATTAAAAAACAATCAAATTAAATTGAAATGAATAACCAGTGTATATCTTCCACATTTACTTCATATTTAACGTAGCCTGTACCATAACATTGCACAGATTATTATCCCTGTATAGCAACGATATACCATGAATGTGAATTCATACTTGAGAAATATCCTATATCCAGTCTCACAAAAAAAGGGATTCCTCAAACATAATATATATGCAGACAAAATCAGCCAAAGTGATTTGCGATATCTAATGAAAGGTATGTTCCGTTTGTTTGTAGAATTATATTTAATTAGATTTGCTTTAATTACTAAAATAAATAAATTTTCAATTATATTTTATGCATTTGTGGAAAAGGAGACCTAGCATTAGTGGCCACATTTCTATAACGGCCAATTGTTTTCTATTTTTAGTGGCCGTTATTGACAGGTTTTACTGTACCAATAATATTTTATTAAATTATGAAACATTATTTAAATAAAAAATGTATAAACTTGATAAAAGAAAGTTTGCTTAGAATTTACTCCTCTATCTAATTATGGGGTTATTTTTAATAAAATAGTGTTCACCCATGAGAAGGGGTAACATCCACCCCCAGCATAAAAGCGCAAATTGGTACCACATCACTTTTGTTTCTTGAGGTATGCTCTAACTACTTACCAATTTTCATGAAAATTGATGGAGGTTCAACGAAATCAGGGGTGAAAACCTTCAGTGACTGCCTTTTTGGAAATATAAAAGAACAATTTTTTCGCGATTGTCAATTTGCTAATTTCCTAATTTTTGGTTGCTATAAAGTTTAAAAAATAATAAAAATTATAAATCATGCACATAAACGTAAAAAAATATTTATTTTACTTAATTAAACGAGATTGCTTGAGCCAGAATGCTGAAATCTGCATTTTTATCATTAAAAAAAGGTGGATTTCACCCCTAAAATGCAGAAAGCGCAACTTGGTGCCATATCACTTTTGTTTTTTGAGGTATCCTCTAACTACTTAACAATCTTCATGAAAATCGATGAAGGTTCAAAGAAATCGTGGGTGAAAACATTCAGTGACTACACTTTCAGAAATATAGAAGAATAAGGTTTTCGTGATTTTCGACTTGTTAATTTTCGGATTTTTGGTTGCTATAAGGTTTGAAAAATAAAAAAAAAATGTAATTCATGCACATAAATATAAAAAAAATATATTTATTTTTCTTAATTAAACGAGATTACTTGCGCCATAATGCGGAAATCTGCATTTTTTACAATTTAAAAAGTAGGGGTGTATTGCACCCCTAAAAGGCAAAAGCGCAAGTTGATGCTATATAACTTTTATTTGTTGAGGTATCCTCTAACTACTTACCGATTTTCATGAAAATCGATGAAGGTTCAACGAAATAGGAAGTGAAAACTTACAGTGACTGCACTTTCAGAAATCTAAAAAATAATTTTTAAAAAAGGGGTGTATTTCACCCCTAAAATGGAAAAAGCGCAAGTTGGCACTATGTCACCTTTGTTCCTTGAGGTATCCTTTAACCACTCACCAATTTTTATGAAAATCGATGGAGGTTCAACGAAATCTGAGGTAATAACTCATATCCACCTTCATTGACTCCACTATTTGGAGGTTTTGCAATATTTTACCGTGAGTGAATGGACTACTGCTGTCTTTTCCTCTGTGTTTGAGATTCTATGAGTAGAAAAAAAAGTAATAAAATAATTGCTGAATATTTGTGTAAAGGCGCAACAGGCAGATTATATTTAATGAATGTTTGTGTAATCAGCTGTATTTAAAAAAGAAGTGCAAAAATTCGTTTAGAATTTGATATGTTATGATAATGTTTTTTTTTTCAGGTATATGCCAGGAGTAAGCAACGTAACAGTAGAGGATAGAATAAGGAAGGAGATAATCCAGTATCTTTGTATCAAACCGTTGCCACATTCAGAGTTAGTAAAAACAATTCCGGAAGATTTGATTTCTAGAGAAGTGGAAATAGATGACATTATTCAAGAATTGGCAAATTTTAAGAAGCCTGCTCACGGGTACGTTATAGAACAAATTGGAAAATAATTTTATTTCAAGTTTCATTAATGCATTCGATGTACAGGGCGCTGAGTGCATTAAAATGCAGTATACTGCAAAAATATATATTTGAGAAATCATACAATCATTAATCAGATTCAATTAAAAATTCCGGCCAATGAAACGATGGCAGGTGCAATTCTGGAGAAAAGCAGATAACTTAAACTTAATAGTAACTAACACCTCACAGATACGCTACTGATTGAATACCGAGCATCCGATCGTTTCGCCGGTCGGAGGATTCGTCTAACTCCGGCAAAAATACCTTATTTCGCGCTCTCTCTCTCCTGTCGTTTCCCCATTACTGAGGATAGTGATTTCTTCCAATATTCCTAACAATGTTTCTCCATTGGTCTCTATCTTCAGCTGCTCTAAGAGCTTCGCAGAATGAGTTTCCAGCTGAATGCTTTATTTGGTCAGACCATCTAGTTCCCATCTAGACCATCTTCTCCCCGGAACGTTTCCAGAAACAATTAATCTCTCCAAAATGTCGTCACCTCTGCGAACCACGTGACCAAAGAACTGCAGAATTCATTGCAGACATATTGTGGACAGCTTTTTTTTAATATTGAGTTGGTTTAGAATGGAAACGTTTGTCCTATGAGCTGTCCAAGGTATGCGCAGCATTCTTCTTCAGCACCACATCTCAAAGGCATCAATTTTTTGGCGCTCGCATGCGCGAAGAGTCCAAGTCTCTGCTACGTATAGAAATATTGAGAATACAAGGGCATTCACCAGTCTCATCTTGATATTTTGAGAGATAGATCTGTCTTTCCAAACTTTAGTTAGGCGACTCATCGCATTTTTTGCCATACCAATACGTCTCCGAGCTTCTGCTTCACAGTTACCATCGTTAGTTATACTTGACCCGAGATAGACAAAGGTGTTTACTATCTGGTATTCCTGTAATATGTTAAGTCAGTTGAATAGTGTCAAATCTGTCGACCACCATTATTTTTGTCTTAGCTTTATTGATTTTCAGACCAACTTTATTGCTTTCGTACTCAACTCTTCGCAGAAGATCAAACATTTCTTGCTCATTTGCTGCTATAAGTGTAGTGTCATCAGCAAATCTTAAATTGGAGACTTTCCTACCAGCTACTGTTACTCCATCGGCCCATCCTTCGAAAACCATCCTCATGACATGTTCACCAAATGTTAAATAAGTCAGGTGACAACATGCATCCTTGTCTAACACCTCTCTCGGTCTTGAATTGGTTTGAGAACTTCTGATCTAGTCGTACTGTCGCTATATTAGACTGGTACAGATTTTTAATAAGTGTCACCAGGTGCATTGATGCGCCCATTTCTATTAAAATTGACCACAGATTTATCCAGTTTACACAATCAAATGCCTTTTGGTAGCCAACGAAGCATATAATCATAGGTACTTGAAATTCTCTAGACTTTTCAATGAGTTGTCTCAGGTTCAGGATTTGTTCCCTTGTACCTTTACCCTTTACAAACCCCGCTTGTTCGCGCACCTTTTCATTAATGATTATATCGGGCTTCAGAAGTCAGGCCCCTGATTCTAAATCAAATTTCGACTCAAAACAAGTCGCAATCAATATGGCGACGTTGAAATGCGGCTGTGCGAGCCTTGTGGATTTTAGTTGAACTTGCGAAATGATGTCATGAAATAGCGATTTATCGAAATAGTCGAGGGTAATAAGGTTTTTTCCATGACACTCGAGCAGCCAGGGTACTGAAGCGGTTTTTCGACAGGTAATACCTATAAGAGCAAATTGTAACTATTTCCTGCGTAGGATCTGGCGGCCATTTTTATTTATAAACAATTAAGTGTCAAATGGCATTTTTCCCTTTTTTTTTTAATCAATGGAAAACAGTGAAACTTATGGTTTTTTTAGAACAAATATCTTCGAGATTATGGAAAAAGCTTTAAAATGACGTATTACAAAGTTTGATATACTCATTTATTGTTAATATAATTGCGAAAAAAGGTCGGAATTGCAAAAAAAATTAATTTCGCAATATCTATTGTAAAAATTAGTGTACAGCTTTGAAATTTTTGTTATATAAGGGTTCTTTGGTGCTTAATATGTGATAAAAATTTCAAAGCGATTCATTCAATTGTTTAAATTTTATTCAAATTGTTTATCCCAGAGAGCATTTTTTTTACAATATCATAAGTCAGAAAAAAATGACGTTAGAACCATTCCACAGGTGTCAAATGAAAGAGCGTGAGCTATATTTTCAACTTGGTTTAAAAAAGTGAATAAAAAATGCATTTATTAGCAATAAATAATTATGCAAAAGAATCGTAAATCTTTGCTTATAAACTTTTAATTTTGTTATATAAGAAATTATATATATTTATTACAATTTTTTATCAATATGATATAAATAACATTACTTGGTAGTTGTGCAATTAAAACAGGGTAAAAAAGTTAATTTTTTTGGAAAAGGTTATTCAAAAAGTTATAAAGAAAGATTTACGATACTTTTGCACAATTATTTATTACTAATAAATGCATTATTTATTCGCTTTTTTTAAACCTAGTTGAAAATATAGTTCATGCTCTTCTATTTAACACCTGTGGAATGGTTCTTACGTCATTTTTTTCTGACTTATGTTAGTGCAAAAAAATGCTCACTGAGATAAACAATTCGAATAAAATTTAAACAATTGAATGAATCGCTTTGAAATTTTTATCACATATTAAGCACCAAAGAACCCTCATTTGACAAAAATTTCAAACATTTACACTAATTTTTACAGCAGTTATTGCGAAAATAATTTTTTTTGCAATTCCGACCTTTTTTCGCAATTATATTAACAATAAATGAGTATATCAAACTTTGTAATATGTCATTTTAAAGCTTTTTCCATAATCTCAAAGATATTTGTACTAAAAAAATCATAAGTTTCACTGTTTTCCATTGATTTGAAAAAAAAAAGGGAAAAATGCCATTTTTTGACAGTTAATTGTTTATAAATAAAAACGGCCGCCAGATCCTACGCAGGAAATAGTTACAATTTGTTCCTATAGGTATTACTTGTCGAAAAAACTTTTCAGTACCCTGGCTGCTCGAGTGTCACGAACAGGGTATATTTTTGTCTTATTACCCTGGCCTAAAATTAATTGCGACTCCAAAAAAGTGGTTGATATTATATAATTTCTAGTCGAAATTATTGTGACACGAACATGAATGAATGGCCGAAAGCGAGGTTAGGTTTAGTTTATGAGATGTGTTTTGTTTGTTTCTTGCAAGGAAAACTAAAGCAAAATGTATTAATATGGCTGGGTTTTATGGAAATTGGCTGGTTTTGGAGGAATTAGATAGAATAGTATTAAATTAGAAGTATAATAATTGAGAATGTTCACAACGTGAATTATCAACTCAATGAAAGATGTAAGGTAATAATCTGGGAAACAGTATAAAACAAAGAAAATTATGTACCAGCTATTTTATTGCTGGACATGCTGGAATCAAATCTTAAGATTTCATATATTAGTAATATAGCTATGTAAAATCCGCAGAAAGTGTGCTATTTGGTTTATAAACAAATTAACGCTCCGAAATCTTTGTTTCAATTGTTGCTCTGTAACTCAGAAGATTTTAACGGTAAACCAAAAACACTCACATAAATATTCACTGTAATTTAATTCTGCACATAAGTATTTTTTTTTTTCGATTTCCTTCGGCGGAAATTTTCCTCGGAAAATTCGAGTTTTCCAAACAAAATATTTAATTAACTAAAATTTTAGGGAAGTGATTATTTATCAATAATTAAATAACTTTGTGACATAAATCTTTTTTGTTATGAGTGTCTTGAAGATTTGTATGTACAAAGAGGACCGGAATAAAAAGGTAATGGTACAAAGATTGAAATCCTGTTGTTTATAACTCTGTCGCAAATGCCGGTCAAATTTGACCGGTTATACCTGGAACCGTGCCATTTTCAACAGCGTTAACTTAATTTAATTTATTCTGAGATTTTCTGAGTTTCTTTATAACATTCCTGAGACCGCTCAAATATTCCAATTTCAATTCTGTAAAGTACGTTGAATAAGTATAGATCTTTTTTATACGAAAATCAGTTATTCTGGTGTATCTTTCTGGTTATTATTTCGACCGAAATTTTTTTAATTAACATTTTACTTACTTACTTACTTAAGCCGTCCTCTTGTACCTTACGGTGTCGAGGTAAGTGGAGAAATCAGACGTCTCCATGCCTTTCGGTCAGTAGCTAGTCGTTCTGCTTTTCTCCACCCAATATTCCTTTTTACGCAAGCCTTTCCAATATCTGCGTTCCACGTTCTTGCTGGCCTGCCTCTTCTTCGTTTGTTGTCGGATGCCGCTTTCCATACCCTCTTTACAGTTCTACCTTCACCCATTCTCGTCATATGTCCGAACCACGATAACTGTTTCGTTTCAAGTCTGTCTAAGGTCCTTCCAATACCGCACCTTTCACGTATGTCTTCATTTCTTATACGATCACGTCTGGTCACTCCGGATACCGCACGTAAATATCGTATTTCGCATGCTTGAATTTTACTACGTAGTATTAACATTTTAATTATTGCTAAACTATTGGTTAGATTGTCGCCGGCCTCCTGATATATAATCTTCTAGGTATAAAAAATCTTTCATGTCACCAATTAATTTAATTTTTGATAAATAATTACTTTCCTAAAATTTTAATTGAAAATTGCAGATTTTTTTTTTGGAAAACTCAGATTTGCGGAGTAAAATTTTTGTTGAAGGAAATCGGAAAAAAAATAACTTTGCAGAACTAAATGCGGGGAATTTTTATTTGAGTGTTTTCGGTTCAAAGGAAAAATCTTAGAGTTACAGAGCACTAATTGAAAAAAAAAAGATTTGGGAGTGCTAATTTGTTTGTAAATAAAATAACACACTTTCTGCGGACTTGTCATACCCCATATTACTAATACACTAAGCGCCAAAATTAACGCACCACTTTAAAAATGGGACATTTTTGAAGTCCCGTATTTTCTAAACCTGTTGTCCGATTTTAGTGATTTTTTTAGTATGTTATAGCTTTATTCTTCAAGAATATCGTTGTAAAATATTGTTGCTAAACAGGTAAGTGTCATTGTATACAGAGTGTAAAAATGATAGTGTGTTTTTTCCTCAAAGTTCGGAACACCCTGTGGAATATTCTAGGGTATATAAAACTAAACTGTATCCTTAGGCTTTCTTAACATTTTGCTTTTTGATTCATTCGCTTATGTTGCGTAATAAAAAAGTTAGGTACTTTAACAACTAGTAACGTAATTCATCAATACATGGTGTTTTTAAATAAGTGCGACAAACTTTAAAGGGTAATTCTGCATGAAAAATAATGACCGTTTGATTTATAAACTGTCCGCAAATGCTTCGTTTCCGAGATACGGGATGTTGAATTTTTTCTTACAAACTGGCGATTTATTTACTGCTCTAAAATCAGTTGCGATATGCAAATGAAACTTGGTAGGTTTTAAGAGGTGGTAATTGCGCATTTTTTTGGCTTACAATTAAGAATTTTATATTCACCATTGGCGTGCATACAGGGATTATGACCGGGTAATATAACCCGTATGCACGCCAATGGTGAATATAAAATTCTTAATTGTAGCAAAAAAATTCGTAATAACTACCTCTTAAAACCTACCAAATTTCATTTGCATATCTCGACCCGTTTTAGAGCACTAAATAAATCGTCAGTTTGTAAGAAAAAATTTAACATCCCGTATCTCGGAAACAAAGCATTTGCGGACATATGTTTATAAATCAAAGGGTCATTATTTTTAATGCAGAATTACCCCTTAAAGTTTGTCGCACTTATATTTAGAAACACCCTGTATTGATGAAGAACGTTGCTAGTTGTTAAAGGTTAAAGTACCTAACTTTTTTGTTATGCAACAGAAGCGAATGAATCAAAAAGCAAAATGTTAAGAAAGCCTAAGGCTATAGTTGTGTTTTAATTTCAATATTTTATAGACGCTAGAATATTCCACAGGGTGTTCCGAACTTTGAGGAAAAAACACACTATCATTGTTACACCCAGTATACAATGACACTTACATGTTTAGCAACAGTATTATTACACTGATATTCTTAAAGAATAAAGCTATAACATACTATAAAAATCACTAAAATCCGACAACAGGTTCAGAAAAAACGAGACTTCAAAAATGTCCCATTTTTAAGGTGGTGCGTTAATTTTGGCGCTTAGTGTATTGGGACCGTGCAAGTTCGGAAAAGCGACACCTGATTTCATAGCTCGGCAACTTTTTTCGCACTTTTAATTATAGTGACCAATCATATTGGTCCTGGTTACTGGATAATTGTCAAGGCCATAGTAAAAAAAATAATAAGAAGAAAAAATAAGATTTAGGTTATGCTATTCAAACGTAAACAATTGTATGTAGTAAATAAAATTAGTTATTAAAATGCAGTACTGCAAGTAAAATACAATTAATTAAATTTTCCTTTATATAATAATTGCATATCATATCAATATTGTGGAGCAATATATAATTTTTGTCCTTCAATGACAGTAGTTATGAAATGTACGTCAATTTGACAATTTCAATTGACAATAAGAATTATTTAAGAAAGTTGCAATATTTCTCCGCTATTCGCGCACGATCGTTTCGCGTATCCCTTCCAAGTACTTGCACACCGCGAATATGCGATCTTAAGATTCGATTTTAGCAATAAAATAGCTGGTAAATAACTTTTCCCAAAATGACATTTTTTCGTTAATTTGCCCAGACTATGAACGAACGTTGCGGTGGTTGCATAGCCAATAAATCCAATAAACAGGAGGACCAACCCAAATTCTGAGCAGTGTCAAAATGATACCGTTAATATCCCCACTTGGAACTAATATCGAAATGAATAAAAATCGCTATAAATTGCATCTGTCATGGCGGAGTCGAAATTAAATTGCGACATCGAAATGAATTAGAATCAGGGCCCTGATATCAAAATACACCTTCTTGGCGTATTCCCATCATTTTCCCGTTACACATGTTTTGAATTGTTCTGTTAAAAACATATCTCATTTTTCGTTTCCACCTCAATTTTTTATCTTCTTGAACCCTTTCTTGGTATTTATTTATGAACATTTTATATTTTATATGGAGCAAAGATTAAAAATACTTTTTTTTTCGTTTTTGAAATCTTTCGACGTTGGCCCCAGTATATAGGGTGAGGCAGATAAGTGGCCTATTAGAAATATCTCAAGAACTAAAGGCAACAGAATCATGAAAATTGGAATAAAGGGGTTTTGAAGGATGATCTATTAAATGAAAATATTTTCATCTCTTTGCAACTTCCGATTATACCGGAAGTTGCTTATAATTTCGTTTTTTTAAATGGGACACCCTGTATATTTTTACATTTTTGGATTCTCTTCGATGTCTTCATTCTTAAAATATAAGGCTTTGTAATATTATACAGGGTATTTTAAAAGATAATTACGTTTTTTTTATTAATTTCGTAGCAACATTCACACCCTGTAGAATTGTAGTAGTTTGACATCTAAAACTCTACTTACGTTCAAATGATTTTTAATATACTCTACTATTGTTAAGAATCATTAGTATAGCTAAATTTTTAATTTTAGTATACAGGGTTGGTCGAAACTCGGAATGAGTATTTTCTGAGTTTTCTTAAATGGAACACCCTGTATTTTTGTATTGTAGTGAAATGATATTTTATAGTACTTTTTTATTTCTCAAGCATTCCCTATACCTAACTGCTTTAATTTGTGAGTTATTGGTGATTCAAGCTAAACATTAATTGCAACAAAAAATACGTAAAATTTTATTAGGTTGGCCGTGAAAATACTCAATCCCAAATAATTTTTCAGAAATAAATACATATTAATCCAGACTGGTCCTTAAAATTACCAATAATGGTTTAACTATCGAAATACCTACTTAGTTAAGATTGTTGGTGCGATTAACAATTAAGCACAAATTAAAGCAGTTAGGTATAGGGAATGCTTAAGAAATACAAAAGTACCACAAAATATCATTTCATTACAATACTACAATACAGGGTGTTCCATTTAAGAAAACTCAGAAAATACTCATTCCGAGTTTCGACCAACCCTGTATACTAAAATTAAAAATTTAGCTATACTAATGATTCTTAACAATAGTAGAGTATATTAAAAATCATTTGAACGTAAGTAGAGTTTTAGATGTCAAACTACTACAATTCTACAGGGTGTTAATATTACTACGAAATTAATAAAAAAACGTAATTATCTTTTAAAATACCCTGTATAATATTACAAAACCTCATATTTTAAGAAAGAAGACATCGAAGAGAATAAAAAAATGTAAAAATATACAGGGTGTCCCATTTAAAAAAACGAAGTTATAAGCAACTTCCGGTATAACCGGAAGTTGCAAAGAGATGAAAATATTTTCATTTAATAGATCATCCTTCAAAACCCCTTTATTCCAATTTTCATGATTCTGTTGCCTTTAGTTCTCGAGATATTTCTAATAGGCCCTTTATTTGCCTCACCCTGTATAGCACCTCAGCTGATGCCGTGTTTTCGTAATATTGCAAAATTTTATATCGATCATTGTTTTTGTGATCATGGGTCTTGATACCTAAACAGTAGTTTTATACTAAACATTTTTTTATATACCACTTAGTTTAACTATGATCAAAGAAAACCGGAGGTTTGGCGCACGTTATCAACTACATATTATTGTTTTCCTTTTTTACGCTAGCTATAATTATATTAAAAGTTTTATCCAGAATCTTTCATAAATACTTTCTTCAGCTTAGATGTAAGCATGTAAACATCTAACCTGAATAAAGTACAAAAATCTTAACAACATATACTTCAAGACACTAAAGAACTATATTTACTAATTACAGATCTGGGAAAGGAGTCTACGAATTGAAAGATCAATACTACGATGACTTCAACGTATTTTTCTACCACTACACCAGAGAAGAATTGTCCAAATCTGAAGAAGCGCAGAGAAAGAGACACAAGGCAAAAGGAGAAGTGGAATGTTGTCCTCCACCCAAGTTACCCAAGCTGAATGAATCGTTTACACTCATCGTAAACGTCTTACAATGCGATGTTATGTTGCACGTGATGTCAATTGTTTTGGAAAGGTACTAATATTTCGTAATTATAGCTCTCAGTTTGTTACAGTTGTCTATTTGCTGCTATTTACGTTTTTCCAGTTGACCTTGTAGCGCTACTGAAAGAAATAGATTATACTCCGTCTACCGAACAGATGGAGTAATCACGTGAATAAATCATAATATTTCTTTAAAATACCTTAACTCACGCCCTTGTACACAATAACGATAACACCAATACCGAATACCTTATTATCGGTATTGTGTACAAGGGCGTGAGTTATGGTATTTTGAAGAAATATTATGATTTATTCACGTGATTACTCCGTCTTTTCGGTAGACAGAGTATAGAATTGTGTACAGTATGGTGCAGATGAAAGGAATAAATTCGTTATTACGCAAGCCGGCGACTTTAAAAGGAGAAATCCTGTAACAGGTCGATTTTTATTTTAAAATTATGATTTTTTGACATATATATCATACTAGCGACGTCTTTCATCTGGGCGTGATGACGTAATCTGACTCTTTATCGGCGTGATGACTCTTTATCGAACGAGTCTGATATTATGAGCAGAGCGAGCATAGCGAGCGAGGCGAATAACAGACGAGTTCGATAAAGAGTCTTTACTGACGTGGTGCATACAAAATTTTATCGCATTTGATATTGGTTTTAACACTTACAATTTACAATTTACGAACTTTTTATATTTTAAACGTCATAATAATTTCATGACAGTGATGACAGATAACTTTTGCAAGATGGGTGCTTTCGATTATTAATCGATAGTTATCAATATTGAATAATTACTAAATCGGTAAAGTTTTAATTTATTTTATATGAATATAATTACAAAATACTACATAATTTCACTTCTTGACATAAATTTGATTGATAATATCGCAAATTGTGTACAATATGTTTAAATAATTAAAGTAAATAAATTGTAAGTTACTCAAATAAATATGTAATCGATTACTGCAATCGACCACTTACATTCAATCTCGATTAATCGCGGCAGGTAAAGTAAAATTCTTCTTTCAGTACAATAAAGTGTTACTTTACTGCCGCAAATGAGTACAATAATGAATAACTTTAGTGACGGTTGGCGATAAATTTAATTACGGTTAGGCGAAGCAATAGGGCACTAAAATCGGCCTTACCTCCGAAAAAAAAAACGACGAGACGGATCTTAATAATTCTTTTTGCATTCGATTCGTGAATGCACCAGGAAGCTTTGTGACCCCTAGTCATGATATAATATTGAAAAACTGCATACAAAAAATGCATTCTTAAAGTGCATCTCAACAGACAATAAAAAAATTCAGAACTCGTCAATTATCGGCGGAAATGTGTTCAATTTTGTTAATCGGGGGTTTTTGGGGTCGCTGAAAACGAATATGACGTCATAAGTGATCTCCGGAGTACCTGGTGCCCAGGGTACCTCGTCTTATGGAGTTTTCCTAAAATTCTTTAAAATATTAGTCAACAATCATTACTTGGGGGGTTTTTGGGGTCGATAACGACGAATATGACATCGGAAGTGATCTCCGGAGTACCTGGTCTCCAGGGTACCTACTGTTTACCTCATCTTGCGGAGATTTCGGCAAAATATTTATTAAAAAATTAGTCAAAAATCATTACTCGTGTGTGTTTTGGGGTCGCTAATGACGAATATGACATCGGAAGGGATCTATGGAGTACCTGGTACCCAGGGTACCTACTGTTTGCCTCACCCGTGTTGAGCTGCCCCCCCCCCCCACTTGGAAAAATTAAAAAACAAATAGCGCTGATTTATGAGCTATTTATGAGCTTTCATATTCCGCAAATTAAAAATTTTGAGCTCGTTCCACTGAGCAGGAATTTAATATTTTAGTGGGGGGCTGACTCAGCCCCCCCTCTCCCCACTACTTAAAAATAGGGATATTGAATCGATTTTTGCGGCAGAATTACGAGCTATTTATGAGCTCTTGAAATGATATAGTTTCGATTTTTGAGCTCCTCCCCTTCACCCCCAAACAACCCTTTAATTGATTTAACTTAAGAGAAAAATGCTGAGAAAAATTAAAATATATCGTATCGAGGATATAATTCCTATAGCTTATATATTCTAATAATAAACTATTAAATCACGTGCAGGACTCAGCCCCCCCCCCCACTACTACTAAAATATTACATTCCTGCTCAGTGGAACGAGCTCCAAATTTTTAATTTGCCGAATATGAAAGCTCATAAATCAGCGCTATTTGTTTTTTAATTTTTGCAAGTGGGGCGGGGGCAGCTCAACACCGGTGTTTGCCTCGTCTTCTGGAGATTTCGGCAAATTCGTTAAAACATTAGTGAAAAATCATTGATCGAGGGTTTTTGGGTCGCTGACGACGAATATGACATCGGAAGTGATCTACGGAGTACCTGGTACCCAGAATACCTAATGTCTACCTCGTTTGCTAGAGTTTTCGGCAAATTGATTAAAAAAGTATCAAAATTCATTACTCGGGGGGTTTTTGGGGTCTCTGACGATGGACATGACATCGGAAGTGATATCAGTACCTGGTGTCCAGGGTACCTACTGTTTACCTCGTCCCAAGTAGCACAATAAAAATATTTTAGTTTTATTTAAGGTTTATAAAGGTTTTATTGTGGTAAATAAGAAGATCATGGTTTTAAAGTTACCTTGTAGATATACTGCCAGAACTTTAAAACTGTTAAGCATATGTCACTAGTTTTAAAGTATCTAATAAGAGTATCAAATAAGACTAATTAATCTTAATAGATAATTTGTCTTATTGTAGTTTTAAAATGGTTTCTTCTCAGTTCACTTTAAAACTACTTAATCAGTTTTGTGAAGAATTCCGGACTGTTTGGTTTTATTAGATTCTAGTTTGTTACCTTTTAGTTTTATTGCAGTTTTAAAGATTCTCCTAATATGACTAATAAAACCTATTATTAAAACTACTTGATCTCAAGACTATTATGTCAGTAAAACATATACCTTAAAACTATTTTTTTAGTTTTCTTTAAAGTTGCTTTCTTAAAAGCAATTAGCAGGCTGTATTAAAACCAAACGCTTTTAACTGAATCAATTTGGTTATCGTAAAGACTAAACTATGCTTCTTGTTAGAAACAATAAAACTAAACTCATCCCCTCTTCTTTCATCAAGTACTTAAAATATAAAAGAACTGGTTATTAAAAAAATACAACACACACAGCACTACGACGCCTCGATTTTAGGTTAGATTCACATTAAAACCGAGTGGCATTATTGACAGCAGTATTAAAACCAAACGGTTTTAATTCCAAGGCAACCTTGCTTTTATGCAGGATATAAATATGCTCTTGCAAAGGTATAAAATAAAACCATTTGATCTTAACAATTCTCTGTCGATAGACCAAATAGTTTTATTTGAGTTTCGGCCATATTGCTTTCTGGAGATGCTGAAAGCCATGATAGATTACAATATGAGGCTTACATAAAAATTATAAATAAACGACTTAAAGACATAAATTCGATGTATTTTAACATTAAATCAGTAAAATTGTAGCTAAAATTTTTCTTTCAAATTAATATTTTTCGGATTTAAATTTTTTCATTGTTTTTATTTTTTAATCGCCAAGTCAGAAATTTTAGTGCGCGTGAGTAATTTAGACCTATTTTTGTTAACATTATCAATAAAGTTAAATACAAATACGTATCTACCTATCATAACACATGTAAAAATTTGTTGGCCTATATGGAGTATATGGGTTTAAAGAATCATTTAATATGGTAAATTGTCTTTAAAAGTCTGCATTTAAGAAACCTTTTTAAGTTTTCTATAAAATTGCCTGCACTTAAACTGTCTTAACATGGTTTTTAAAGCACCTTCACAGCAGCTTTAAAACCGGTTGCTTAAGAAAACAAAGTTTTAAGAAGGTTTTTATTTTTGGTTTTATTGACCTCTTTCAGAGTGGGCCCTTTTATGCTGAAAGCGGTTTTATTACAACCTTAAGGTTTACTTAAAAACCAAATGGTTTTAATTTTAGTTTTATTCTACAGTTTTAAAGCATCCTTAAAAGAGTGAATAAACCCGTTCGGTGCTACTTGGGGTCTTCTGCAGTTTTCGTCAAATTCATTAAAAAATTAGTCAAAAATCATTTAGTCACGAGATAAACAGTAGGTACCCTGGGCACCAGGCACTTCGGATATCACTTCCGATGTCATATTCGTCGTCAGCGACTCCAAAAACCATCTGAGTAATGATATGTGACTAATTTTTTAATGAATTTGCCAAAAACTCCAGAAGACGAGGTAAACAGTAGGTACCCTGGGAACCAGGTATTCCGGAGATCACTTCCGATCTCATATTCGTCACCATCGACCCCAAAACCCCCCCTAGTAATGATTTTTGACTAGTTTATTAATATTTTTTTTTGCCGAAAACTCCACAAGACGAGGTAAACAGTAGCTACCCTGGGTACCAGGTACTCCGGAGATCACTTCTGATGTCATATTCGTCGTTAGCGACCCCAAAAACCTCCCGAGTAATGATTTTTGACTAATTTTTTAATGAATTTGAGGAAAACTCCATAAGACTAGGTAAACAGTAGGTACCCTGGGCACAAGGTACTCCGGAGATCACTTACGATGTCATATTCGTTTTCAGCGACCCCAAAAACCCCTGAGTAACAAAACTGAACTCATTTCCGCCGATAATTGACGAGTTCTGAAATTTTTTTTATTGTCTGTTTGAGATGCGCTTTAAGAATGCATTTTTTGTATGCAGTTTTTCAATATCATGACTAGGGATCACAAAGTTTCCGGGCGCATTCACGAATCGAATGCAAAAATAATTATTAAGATCCGTCTTGTCGTTTTTTTTTTTCGGAGGTTCACTGCTTTATTGCTTCGACTAGGTGTTGCCTAAAAGCAACGCTATGCAATATAGTGTTAAATTTAATATTGTATACTTTTAGACTTCCGAACCTGTATAACTGTATAACCTTTTTATAAAGAAAACATGTAAGTTCAGGGCGATCTGGAGTGAGCAGTAAACCGTATTGTGAATATTTTTTTGTCAAAAAACTTTTAGAAACGCAAAACATTTTAGTGTATCGAATAGATATGAAACAGCAATTCTCGTTTATTATGACGTTAAAAGTAATAAAACTCTAACACTGTTACTAATAAAACACTCATATTAGAATAGTTATCCTAAGTAACGAGCGATCCACAATTATTGGGATCCTAGCCCTGCAAAAAATTACGTATGTCTTGTTTTAATCTGAATTTATATCATTGGTTTATCAATTAATTTTGATTAACATTATAAAACATAAAAAATCAGTCAAAACCTTTAACACAGAACTTAATTAAAAAATAAAAAGAATTAATAATATTATAAGTAACAATAATAAATAAAATCAAACACGATGCTGTATATGTCTACCACCAACAGCTCTATATAACCTAACTTTTCTTGTTAAGTTGACGTAAATTGGAAAGTATATCTGAATTACGAATAGACATGCACTGTATAGCTATCTCTGTCGTTCACAGCCACCTATGGTGACAATAATTTTGGATCACACGTTATAAGGTAGATATAGAACGAACATAATTTGTTACTAATAAACTCGGTGTAAGTTAGATATAAGTAGTCCCACTTTATTCCGAAATAATAGTTTGGCAACGTCGCAATCTTCTGCACAAATACATATAACAACGATATATTGTGTCAAATATGTCAATTTTGATTTTTCTCTGTAACTGACAAACCAAATTAACCTAGGCGAAAAGTTTTTTTTTTTGAAAATTCGTTTATATAAAAATACCAGCTTTTCAAATCCCAAAGTAGATTTAAGTCTACAGTCAATATTAACAGAGTTATTCAAATTGTTTATAAGCCAAAATTGACTCTACTTTTGTAAAATGTTTTCGGAATGATAAAAATGAGTTTTTATTGCAGTATTATTTTTTCATATGGTTTCTACAGAATTGCTGTATCATTATTATTTTCTGAACTCTTGGGATAAACAAATTGAATAAAATTTAAACTAATTGACGAATCATCTTGAAATTTTCTGGGCATTATATTATGGACTATTTGACTTAACTTTTCATGGAATATCAAAGTCTTAAATTCATTTTTGCAAAAGTTATAGCAAATTTTTAATTTTCGAAATTTTAGTCTTACTTTGTAATTTTCGAAGCAACAAATAATCGGACCAAAATTAGAAACTGCCATTTTAAACCTTTGCTCATCTGCTAAAAGATGAATACCCCAAATAAGATATTTCATTACCCCATTTTTGCCTGTAGCGATTTAAACGAAAAAAAAACTGCCATTTTTGACCATTATTTGTTAATAACTAAAATTCTCGTCCCAATTCTGACTGGCATTTTTGTATTTATATTGTATTAGGTATATAATACCCAAAAAACCCATTTGCAACCTGGCTGCTCAAATTTCCCGACAAAAACCTTATTTCTCTGGACTTAAAAACCTTACACCCTCTTTAGAAAAACGATATTTAATTCTGAATTCCTTATCGGTGTATTGTGAAAAGGGATTTATTCTATCTTTGAAAAGTTTCCTTTTTCGTGTATTTTCTATCATGTTAATTAAATTATCAACTTCTTCGACAGTCGCAATACCTTTTAACACATTTTTTTATTATATAATTACTCACAAAACAAATCAAAAGATAATATATTTTTGCCTTTGATGACATTGACAGTCATAAAATAGGTAATACCAGACTTAAACAAGGGTGTGGGTCGGTATAAATTTGGACTAAATTCTTATACCAAATATAACCTATATAAGTTATTCCATGTTTATTGGTAGTGATTTTGCCTATACCTGATTTATTCTCAGTATAACTTTTATACTTGGTTTATTAGTAACAGTGTAATAGTATATGTATTTATTATCAATATAATTTTCAGGTGTATCAACTTACGGGCTCGTAGTTTCTCCGAACAGCAACTCCACAAAGTGTTACATCTCGTTGGCTATGCTCTTCTGGAAGAGGAATCCAACAATTACCCCTTCTTTAAGTTTATCGAAAAATCCCAGAAGTTTAGAATCTTCACTCTGATGGAAGAACTGTTGACCTGTCCGAGAGTCGATTCGCATAAAGGTTTATTGCGTTGGACATTGAACAAATACAAACAGCTCACGGACAAGAAGGATGATACTTTGGAAGTGAACAAAGACGCCTCTACTTCCGAGAAGGTTGGTCCATTTTTACATCAATCAGTTATTGTCGTTTTATATAGACTTAATTTGCTTTTTTCTGTATCATCCTGTATATTAAGTTTATCAGAAATATCAAATTTTCAATGAAAGATACAGTTTTACTTCTATTATAATCTTTTTACACTGAGACACAGATACCTTAATAGTCCAGTCTAGTCATGTCGCCAGTGAGGGTACAACGGCCTCCTTAATTCAGATGGACTTACCCAAGTTTTTTTTATGTATTTTGACCCGTAGAACACGAATTTTTTGGGTAACAGTTGATAACAAAAAATGTTTTTACAAGTTTTTTCGTATGATGCATAGTTTTCGACATAAACGCGGTTGAACTTTCAAAAATCGAAAAATTGCAATTTTTGAACCCGAATAACTTTTAGTTGAAAAATAAAATAGTAATAATTCTGCTTACCGCATTTGAAAGTTCAAGTCAAATTCTATCGGTTTTGATTATTTTTATCGCTAAAAATTATTTTTTTTTTGTTGTCAAACAAAGGTATAAACACATAGTGCTTGAATGATGTTTTCAATGCATTTCTCATTTGAAATCGAACGAGTAGGCGCGCATACATACAATTTCTACGTAGATTACGTACATTAAAACGCATGCATTGGGCACGGAAAACAATATGTGTTTATAGCTTTGTTTAACAATAAAATAATTAATTTCTAGCAATGCAAATAATTAAACCCGATAGAATTTTACTTGAACTTTCAAATGCAGTAAGCAGAATTGCTATTTTATTTTGTAATCAAAAGTTATTCGGGTTAAAAAATTGCACTTTTTCGATTTTTTGAAAGTTCAACCGCGTTTATCTCGAAAACTATGCATCCTACGAAAAAACTTGTAAGACCATTTTTTGCTGAGAATCGCCCAAAAAATAAAAAAAAATGTTTTGTTTTGCGAAAAATCGCTGTTATGTAATTCCTCAAGTTCTTTGTTTATAACAATCGTATCGACATCCGGATCAACTGTTACCCAAAAAATTCGTGTTCTACGGGTCAAAATACATAAAAAAAACTTAGGTAAGTTCATCTGATTTAAGGAGGCCCCCCCCCTGGCGACAGGAATAGTCGGGATTGCGATTGATCTTACATGGACAAGCATCTATTTTTCTAACCTTGAGGGGTCAATAGTGGTGTCAATCCTGAATTTAAAGAACGGTTTTTACTCAATAACTCTGTTATTTTCAACTTTTGAAAAAAAAATGGTAAGAATTGAAATTGTTGCAAATGCGATTTCCTAGAATTTCTTTTTTGCAAATTGTTTCGCGCGGTCGATATTTTCATAGTTAAGGTAAAGCATGATTATTCAATTATCTCGTTTATTATTAACTTTACGACATGAATGTACAGCTGGTTCATAAAAAAAACTGATACGACTCGTAAAGCGTATTTTGTAGAAAATTGAGCAGTGTATTTTGAAGGATAAATACTTATTATTTACATAATGTCACTGTCACTGCCAAATTTTAAAATTTGTCAGATAACTTATTCTGTTCAACGTCAGAAAATGGCTCCACGTGCTAGTAAAGAACTAAAAGCAAGAATTGTAACGAAATTAGAAGATGGTTGGTCACTATCTGCCGTAAAGAACCGTTTTAACGTAAGCAGAACAACAGTTTTTAATATTAATAAAAGATGGAGAGAACAAGAAACTCTCGAAAGAAAGCAAGGTTCTGAAAGACCAAAAGTATCTACCGCTCATGAAGATCGTAAGCTTTTGGAGAGATTAGAAGAAACTTTTTAAGGTGCGAAAACTGCAAGAATTCAAAATAATATCAAAATTTAGACCTTATAGATGAGCGGAACACCCCCAAAAAAACGCTTATTTCTCGAGATACTGACCACGGAGAGGTGAATGGCCAATTTTAGTCATACTGTATGTTTTTGATGGTGCTGAAAACGAAAATGAGGTTTATTTTGAATTTGATGTGGGGGAACATTGTCAAAATCGCAATTTTACCCCAAAAATAAAAAAAATAAAATCACGTTTTTTTGCGTTTACCTCGCTACAACTCTGTTCCATTTTAATATTTTTTTCTAAAATTTTTACAGTACATATATAGCTCTAACATATCTGAAGACAACGGTACCTGTTTCAAGCTTTTATTCTTATCCTGATAAAGGTTATGAATTTTTTAAAGGTAAAGGTGCGGATTTGGACATTGCAAAGTTTAATCGCAAAAGTTGTGTGACGAAGTTTAAAATTTAGCTTCTTAATCACATTTATGTTAAAATAGAGAATACAAAGAAGTTTTCTGGCAAGTTTTAGATCAAAATGTTTTATAGAAAAAAAATAGTGCAACTTTTAATGTCGACATTAGAAATCCCCAATATAACGGTTATTTTTCGAGATACTGACCATGGGTGGTGAATGGCTAATTTTGGTCTTATTTTATAAAAATCCACGAGGAACATAAACTTTCTGTAGCTGGCTGTATACCATAAATCACAAAAATACTAGGTTTTTTGTAAAAGGTTTACTTATTTTATGTTTTCGATGGTGCTGCCAGTGAAAAAGAGGTTTATTTTGAATTTTATGTGAGGGGACATTGTAAAAATCGCAATTTTAACCTAAAAATGAAAAAAAAAGTGAAGTCACGAATTTTTACCATTGACCGCATGGTCAGTATCTCGAAAAATAAGCGTTATTTTGTGGGTTATAACATATATATTAAAAGTTGCTCCATTTTTTTTTCTATTAAACATTTGTAACTAAAACTTTCCAGAAAACTTCTTTGTACTCTATTTTTTTAACATAAACGTGATTAACAAGATAAATTTAAAATTTTGCCACTCAACTTTTTCGATTAAACTTTGCAATTCACGAATCTGCACCTTGTACTTTAAAAAATTCGTAACTTTTACTAGAATAGGACTAAAATCTTAAAACAGATACCGTTGTCTTCAAAAAGGTGAGCAACATATAGTGTACAAACCTTAGATAAAAAAATATTAAAATGGACCAGAGTTGTAGCGAGTTAAACGCAAAAAACGTGATTTCACTTTTTATTTTTATGGTAAAATTGCGATTTTGACAATATTCCCCCACCTAAAATTTAAAATAAATTTCATTTTCGTTTTCAGCACCGTCAAAAACATAATTTAAAGCCATTCACCCCCATGGTCAGTATCTCGAAAAATAACCGTTATATTGGTAATTTCTAATGTCGATAATAAAAGTTGCACTATTTTTTTTTTCTATAAAACATTTTTATCTAAAATTTTCCAGAAAACTTCTTTGTACTCTCTATTTTAACATAAATGTGATTAAAAGGCTAAATTTTAAATTTTGTCACTCAACTTTTGCGATTAAACTTTGCAATGCACAAATCCACACCTTTTCCTTTGAAAAATTCATAACCTTAATCAGAATAAGAATTAAAGCTTTAAACAGGTACTGTTATCTTCAGAAAATGGAAAATGGAAAATGGAACAGAGTTGTAGCGAGGTAAACGCAAAAAAACGTGATTTTATTTTTATTTTTAGGGTAAAATTGCGATTTTGACAATGTTCCCCCACATGAAATTCAAAATAAATCTCATTTTCGTTTTCAGCACCGTCAAAAACTATGTCTAAAATTGGTCATTCGCCTCTCCTTGGTCAGTACCTTGTCATTTTGGGGGTGCCTGGCTCTAGAATATTAATAATTATTATAATTTATGAATTAACATATGTAGTCAGTTGTTTATTGTTTGTTTGTTTATTTTATTATTTGTCTGTCATAACAAATATAATAAATATAATGTCAAACCAATCAAATTATACTGCTCAATATGGTCACTTACTAAGAGTCGTATCAGTTTTTTTAGGAACCAGCTGTACATAAAAATGGAGAGAATTATATTTTATACAATTTTTGTTTGGTCCAGTTTATGGTTTGCTGCTGATGACGTCAGCGTCTAGGTCGTTTGTGTCTCGTAAGGCTTCTCATCAGTTAGGATCTTAAATGTTGATTCTAGCACCACCAGCACTTAGGACCGGTACTTTATGTACCGGTTAAATCTCGGTTAGCTAACCGGGGTTTAATCGGGACAGAAATATATGCATAACGTAAACATAAACGCAATTATGCTTATTATTATAATCATAAATAATTATAATAATAATTATAATTGCATTTATTACAACGCAAGAGGCTCTAATAGGTACTTTTCTGTCCCGATTAAACCCTGATTAGCTAACCGAGGTTTAACCGGGACATAAAGTACCGGCCCTTAGTCTTCTCAATCAACACGTTTCTGTTCTGTGTTCTCCTACAGCCGAAATTAATCTTTCGAAGAATTCTTCGTAGCCATATATCTGATGTTTATGTCCAAATCTTGTTTAATTTTGTTTTTTAATTTTTCAACTATCACACGACAATTTTCATGTAACAAAAGGGAAAAAAGAGACTATACCCTGTTTTTAAAATAGGAGAAGTAAACTCAAAAGGCAGATTCGCACCCAATAATGTTACTAGAAAAATAACGAGATTTATCTTCTGTTTTGGTCGACCATGTCGGGTTTCGACGGTAATCCAGTAATCAGTATCGGACAACTTATAAGACTAATAACACTAATACGTCGCAAAGGAGTTCTAAAAACAACAGTTCTTTTATATCAATGCAGACCAAAAATCTAAAAATTAAAAGGAATAACACAGAAAACACAAAAAATCGCCGATGTGACTTAATTAACTCATGAATTTTAAATGTCAATAGTGTCAAAATTTCATAAATGTCAATAGTATCAAAATTGCATAACTTAGTTGAGTAAACTTGCCTGCTGTTGGTCCAATAATTACAAACAAGCATTACGGCCCGGTAAATTTGCTATTAGATAAATTTACTCCTAGTTTTCCAAGAGATATTATAGTTAAATGGAACGATCACACACTCATAAATACCATTAGCCCAATCAGGAAACACAAAATTTTACGAAAACCTCCAAATAAAGGAAGGATAAAAATTTGGGAATAGGTAGTTAAAATTATTTATTATTATAATAAGAAAAAGTTTACAATTCTACATCCCCTCCATTTTACAAAAATTGGGAAATACGGGGTGAAAAATATTTTCTCGGGGGTGAAAAAATATACGTTAATAATATATGTTATAAAATAACTAATTCTTAGTAACTTTTGTTCTATAGAGTTTTTTCACTAAGTTAATACTTTTCGAATTATTTGCGAGTGAATTTGTTCATTTTTGACAAAAAAAAAACATGTTTTGGACGGTTTTTCGCAGATAACTCAAAAAGTAAGTATTTTAGCGAAAAAATATTCTTAGCAAAAATATAGCCTATAAAAAACTGAAAAAAATGGTGTATGCATGAGGTCTGTAGACCCAGTAAAAGCAGAGTTGTAGCTAATGAAAAGTATGTTCTTCGTCAAATTCCAAATCGAATATTTCAATTTGAAATAACCCAAAAACGGAGCTCTTTCGTGGAAAGTTAATTACAACTTTTTTGAAGTGTTTAAAAAAAGGTTTATTTTTGTTTTTTAAAAAAACTTCTAACATTAAAAGTAAGTGAGTTACGCTCAAATATGGCTGGTCTTTTTTATTTTTTGCTAAAAAAATCGCGAAAATCACCTCCTAATTAGCTTCCCAAATAAAATTAATCGTTACCGTTTCACAAGTTACTTTACTTCTGTATTATTTATATTATCTATAAGTTTCATTGGTTCAAAGTGCTGATTTTTTAAAACAATTGGGTTTAAAATAAAACATTTTTTTTTATTTTAAAAAAAAAATTGAATTTTTTATGGAATTAACTTAAAAATTATTAGTAATACCAAAAATCTCAAAAAGTAATAAAATGTTTGTTTTGCTTTTCTCAATATTTTTAATTTTTTTTTTTTTTCTTATTAGACAAAAATTCGTTCAAGCCATTTTAACTACAGCTTTTTCAAAAATAAGCACTTTGAAACGATGAAACTTACAGATCATATAAATAATACATAAGCAAAGTAACTTGTCAAGTGGTAATGATGAAATTTATTTGTAATGCTAATTGGGGGTGATTTTCGCGATTATTTTTACCAAAAAATAAAAGGGACCAACAATATTTTGAGCGTAACTCACTTACATTTAATGTTAAAAGTTTTTTTTAAAATCAAAAATAAACCTTTAACGCTTTAAAAAAGTTTAAATGAGTTTTCTCCGAAAAGTGCTCCGTTTTTGGGTTATTTCACATTGAAATATTCGATTTGGAATTTGACGAAGAAGAACCTACTTTTCATTAGCTACATCTCTGCTTTTACTGGGTCTACAAACCTCATGCATATACCATTTTTTTCAATTTTTTATAAGCTATATTTCTGCTAAGAATATTTTTTTCATTAAAATACTTACTTTTTGAGTTATCTCCGAAAAACCGTCCAAAAACATGTATTTTTTTGTTAAAAATATACAGGGTTATTCAATATATTTTGACATCCCTGTAAACTGCTTTATTTGCAGAATTAGAAAAAAATGTAAAATACAAAAGTTATTTGATTTTTAAATTATGATTTTTTGGCATATATATCCTGCCAGTGACGTCATCCATTTGGTCGTGATGACGTAATCGACTATTTTTTTAAATGGGAATAGGGGTCGAGTGTTAGCTCATTTAAAAGGTTATTTAATTCCCTATTCAGTAATATAAACATTAACTTGATTAATCATACAGGGTGTTCAAAAAATTATTTTTTTGGATTAAATTAATTGGCACAAAAAGAAGAATGTATGTAATTTATTTAATTTAAAATACATTTTACTGCTGTTAGAAAACAGAAATAAAAGTTTATTACACAAATAAACATTGATTTTTGCTTAAATTCAATGTTCAAACTGTCAAGAGGCTGACGGGTGGCAGCTTGAACATTGAATTTAAGTGCAAAGTAATGTTTATTTACTAAAAAGGGGTAGTTCCCTGGATTGGCTGTATACCTTATAGTTAAACAAACTGGAACATGAAGTAAAAACCACTTCTATGTAAAAGGTATATTTACTAAAAATTTTTAGAATCCCAATGGATTCAATAAAATGAGTTCATCAGAACGTTTTCAAACCTATCGGTCCATCATCAGTGAATCTAAAATCAAATAAGTAATCCCACTATTAAAATTGAAAAGATGGTTGAAATTGTGAAAGTTAAAAAATGTGGTTATGATTACTTACTTGAATACTTGCAAAATAGCCCCAGAACCAAACAATGGTTGTGATTATAAATAAATCTACATTATGTTGAAATAAATTTAAAATGGCTAAACGCCGATGTTCAAGGATTAAACCTCTGGGAACATGGTGAAACTCTACCCGAGGACCCAATCAACCATCTTCGGTCAACGATGACTACTAAGTGTCAAAGCTATGTAAGGAAATGCTTGATGTGACATTGACAGTTAAGGAAGAAGGTAGTCGATTTTCTAGGAAATTTAAAAACAAAGTCATGATCCAAAACGAAGATATGGTAAAGCTTTTAATATCTGAAATTGTCTGTTAATTAAATCTATTGTTTTTTAAAATTAAAAGATAATGTGTTTTACAAAATAAAAATTATCTTAACTGTAGGTAACTACAAATTGACTGTATCAAATAAAATTAACCTAATCAAAAAATTAAAATATGATAAAGTGAACTGATTAGTAGTAATAACAGAAATAAAATTAAATAAGTGGTGTTATAGAAGAAGTTTTAAATTTTGAAAAGGGATATTATTATATCAAGAAATTTATATGTCCACAGTATGTGTATTGATGGTTGTATAGGTAGAAGGGAAATTATTGTTTGGATGTAGGTGAAAATTAAAATTTTTTTATATAGATTGGAGTTAAGATAAAGTCAATCTGATAGTAGAAAATATGAATCAGGAATGCAATTATTATGGAACA
The DNA here is from genome assembly GCF_917563875.1 of Diabrotica virgifera virgifera. Taxonomy (NCBI): domain Eukaryota; kingdom Metazoa; phylum Arthropoda; class Insecta; order Coleoptera; family Chrysomelidae; genus Diabrotica; species Diabrotica virgifera. Next base: position 89,439,803 of record NC_065447.1, on the reverse strand, counting down.
ATTTTTATGAAATTGAGAAAATTCTTGTGACAAACTGGTGAATATGTAAAATTGATAATAAATAATTGTAGGATAACAGGTTGCCCAGTTGATACAAACTAAAATTTAATTAGTATAGAAAACAATAGGTGTAATGAATAAAATAGAATTAATAAAACAAAATTAAGAGAATGAATATTGTTATAATTTGATTAAAGAATGACTGAGTTTAACTGTGATAAATGAAATAAAGTGATGAAATGTTAGATGTGGAGATAAAAAATATATTTGGAAAAGGTCAAAGACAAAAAGCAAAGGAGTGTGATGTAGGGTCAAAGCATAGGTGAAATGAGTGAAAGAGAAAGATTGGAGAAGTTGGGTATGAGGGTTGAACTGAATGAAGAAAAGAAATGAAAGAAGTGTGAAAAGGGGGTATGGTAAATTAATTAGGTTTTGATTAAGAGGAGTTCATGTGGTTAGTAATGATTAGTATGTGTAAAGGAGTTTGGAGCCAGTAAGGGAACGAAGAAGATAGTTGACAGTGGGTAAATGGATGAAGAAGATAGCAGATAGGATAGGAAAAGGGAAGGTATAACAAAGTAATAGGAATTATGAAAATAATTGACGGTGAATGGGGACAAAATTGCGGTTAAGGGATGTTTGTCGGTTAACACAATTGGGACTTTTCTTTAGGTCTTTGACAATTTCCAAATCCTCGTATAAGTCTAAACGGAGTGTATTTTTTTGTTGAATGTTGTGTATCAACTGGACCCCATCAGGAATCTTAAGTTCGTGTTTATTGACTTTTAAATGGTGTGAAAAAGCTGAAGTGGTATCTCTCTTACTGTGTTCTGCCGATCGGGTGGAAAGAGATCTATAAGTTCTACCAATGTAGGTAGCATCGCAGTCTGAACAAGAGAGTCTGTATACCCCACTACGGCTCATGTAATGGATAGGGTCTTTGGTGTTAGTTAAGCTTTTATTGAGGGTGTTATTGACTTTAAATGAGATTTTGATGTTATCACAAGAATTAGAAATGATTTTTTTGACTCTTTCAGATAATTTGGAGTTATTAAACGGCAAGGAGGCATAAATTGTAGTAGTTGTGGAAGATGATGAGAAAGCGGATTGTTGAAGTAACTTAAGTTCTCTTTTCTGTTGAAGTTTATGGATGATGTCTGGGTCATAACCATTGTTAACTGCAATTTGTTTGATGATGTTCAGTTCTTTGTTAAATTCAGTTGTAGATAGAGGAATAGAGTTTAATCTATGTATAAAACTACGAAATGCAGAAAGTTTATGTGAAAGAGGATGGTTAGAAGTGGAATGGATAACGTGATCAGTCTGTGTAGGTTTACGGTAGATACCAAAGTTGAAGTGGTCATATAGTCTGGTAATAGATATGTCCAGGAAGTTAATGGAGTTAGAAGATTCTAGTTCCATGGTAAAAGTGATTTTAGGATGGATTAGATTGATTTTATGAAGTAAGTTGTGAGCTGAGTCGGAGTTACCAGATATGAGGACTAAAATGTCATCTACATAACGAAACCAATGTAATATCTCTGGATTTTTTGTGATATGATTGGATTCTAAATGATCCATAAAGACATCAGCTAAGAAAGGGGATAAGCAACTTCCCATTGCTAAACCATCTGGTTGTTGATAAAAGTTGTTGTTGAAGACAAAGTAATCTTGAGATAGGCAGATTTTGAGAATGTTTATAATAGACGAAGTGGTAGTGGAGGTCACCGAATTATTTAAAAGAAGCGAGTTGACCAGACTAATCGATTCATTTTTTGGGACTGAAGTGAATAAATTGCTAACATCAAAAGAAAGCATGACGATATTCGGATTAAGATTGACAAGTTGAAGTTTTTCAACTAATTGGCGAGAATTCAAAACAGTAAACTGTGGGGTGAAGTTAATAAAATTTTTAATAATGTTAAGAATGAATTTGGATAAAATAGAGACTGGAGTATTGATGAAACTGACAACGGGACGAATGGGAATGTCAACCTTATGTATCTTTGGTAAACCGTATAACCTGGGAGTGAGTGGATTAGACGGAATTTTGGTGTAAGGTGCTTCATATTCAGAGAAGAAATCAGTAAACTGTTTAAGATTGTTTTTCATTTTTGAAACAAAAGATTTTGAAGGATCAACAGGGAGAAGATTAAAATTATTGTTATTTAGGAAAGATGTGACTTTGTCGATGTATAGTTGTTGGTCTAAAATAACAAGGCAGTTACGCTTATCTGCTTTACTAAAAATGAGGTGTTGGTTTTTGATCTTATTTTTAATAGATTTGAGTGTGGATAGAAGGGATTTAGACTTGTTAAATGAAAAATTGGGAAAAGATGAAGATGACGTGGAAGTAGAAGAGGAATTGATGTTGGAAATAGAAGAATTGTTATTAGAGAGAAGTTTAGTTTTGAATTTGTTGATAGTTTGGATGCAAGAGTTTCTGATTGATGTTTTTTGTGTAAGTGAAATGTAACTTCCTGGACATATCTATTACCAGACTATATGACCACTTCAACTTTGGTATCTACCGTAAACCTACACAGACTGATCACGTTATCCATTCCACTTCTAACCATCCTCTTTCACATAAACTTTCTGCATTTCGTAGTTTTATACATAGATTAAACTCTATTCCTCTATCTACAACTGAATTTAACAAAGAACTGAACATCATCAAACAAATTGCAGTTAACAATGGTTATGACCCAGACATCATCCATAAACTTCAACAGAAAAGAGAACTTAAGTTACTTCAACAATCCGCTTTCTCATCATCTTCCACAACTACTACAATTTATGCCTCCTTACCGTTTAATAACTCCAAATTATCTGAAAGAGTCAAACAAATCATTTCTAATTCTTGTGATAACATCAAAATCTCATTTAAAGTCAATAACACCCTCAATAAAAGCTTAACTAACACCAAAGACCCTATCCATTACATGAGCCGTAGTGGGGTATACGGACTCTCTTGTTCAGACTGCGATGCTACCTACATTGGTAGAACTTATAGATCTCTTTCCACCCGATCGGCAGAACACAGTAAGAGAGATACCACTTCAGCTTTTTCACACCATTTAAAAGTCAATAAACACGAACTTAAGATTCCTGATGGGGTCCAGTTGATACACAACATTCAACAAAAAAATACACTCCGTTTAGACTTATACGAGGATTTGGAAATTGTCAAAGACCTAAAGAAAAGTCCCAATTGTGTTAACCGACAAACATCCCTTAACCGCAATTTTGTCCCCATTCACCGTCAATTATTTTCATAATTCCTATTACTTTGTTATACCTTCCCTTTTCCTATCCTATCTGCTATCTTCTTCATCCATTTACCCACTGTCAACTATCTTCTTCGTTCCCTTACTGGCTCCAAACTCCTTTACACATACTAATCATTACTAACCACATGAACTCCTCTTAATCAAAACCTAATTAATTTACCATACCCCCTTTTCACACTTCTTTCATTTCTTTTCTTCATTCAGTTCAACCCTCATACCCAACTTCTCCAATCTTTCTCTTTCACTCATTTCACCTATGCTTTGACCCTACATCACACTCCTTTGCTTTTTGTCTTTGACCTTTTCCAAATATATTTTTTATCTCCACATCTAACATTTCATCACTTTATTTCATTTATCACAGTTAAACTCAGTCATTCTTTAATCAAATTATAACAATATTCATTCTCTTAATTTTGTTTTATTAATTCTATTTTATTCATTACACCTATTGTTTTCTATACTAATTAAATTTTAGTTTGTATCAACTGGGCAACCTGTTATCCTACAATTATTTATTATCAATTTTACATATTCACCAGTTTGTCACAAGAATTTTCTCAATTTCATAAAAATTGTTCCATAATAATTGCATTCCTGATTCATATTTTCTACTATCAGATTGACTTTATCTTAACTCCAATCTATATAAAAAAATTTTAATTTTCACCTACATCCAAACAATAATTTCCCTTCTACCTATACAACCATCAATACACATACTGTGGACATATAAATTTCTTGATATAATAATATCCCTTTTCAAAATTTAAAACTTCTTCTATAACACCACTTATTTAATTTTATTTCTGTTATTACTACTAATCAGTTCACTTTATCATATATTAATTTTTTGATTAGGTTAATTTTATTTGATACAGTCAATTTGTAGTTACCTACAGTTAAGATAATTTTTATTTTGTAAAACACATTATCTTTTAATTTTAAAAAACAATAGATTTAATTAACAGACAATTTCAGATATTAAAAGCTTTACCATATCTTCGTTTTGGATCATGACTTTGTTTTTAAATTTCCTAGAAAATCGACTACCTTCTTCCTTAGCTGTCAATGTCACATCAAGCATTTCCTTACATAGCTTTGACACTTAGTAGTCATCGTTGACCGAAGATGGTTGATTGGGTCCTCGGGTAGAGTTTCACCATGTTCCCAGAGGTTTAATCCTTGAACATCGGCGTTTAGCCATTTTAAATTTATTTCAACATAATGTAGATTTATTTATAATCACAACCATTGTTTGGTTCTGGGGCTATTTTGCAAGTATTCAAGTAAGTAATCATAACCACATTTTTTAACTTTCACAATTTCAACCATCTTTTCAATTTTAATAGTGGGATTACTTATTTGATTTTAGATTCACTGATGATGGACCGATAGGTTTGAAAACGTTCTGATGAACTCATTTTATTGAATCCATTGGGATTCTAAAAATTTTTAGTAAATATACCTTTTACATAGAAGTGGTTTTTACTTCATGTTCCAGTTTGTTTAATGTTTATTTGTTCAATACACATTTATTTCTATTTTCTGACAGCAGTAGAATGTATTTTGAATTAAATAAATTACATTCATTCTTCTTTTTGTGTAAATTAATTTAATTAAAAAAAAATTTTGGACACCCTGTATAATTAATCATGTTAATGTTTATATTACTGAATAGATAATTGAATAACCTTTCAAATGAGCTAGCACTCGACCTCTATTACCATTTAAAAAAATTGTCGATTACGTCATCACGCCCAAATGGATGACGTCACTAGTACAATATATATGTCAAAAAACCATAATTTAACACATTGAATTGCATTGAATTTTGTATTTTACATTTTTTTCTAATTCGGTAAATAAAGCAGTTTACAGGGGGGTCAAAATATAGTGAATAACCCTGTACATATTCACTTCCAAATAACTCAAAAAGTATTGACTTAGCGAAAAAACTCTATAGAACAAAAGTTGTTTAGAATTAGTCATTTTATCAAATTCCGGTCTTACTTTGAATGTATATTTTTCACTTCCGAGAGGGGATATTCCCCTCCATTTTTGTAAAATGAGGGGGATGTAGAATTGTAAACTTTTTCTTATATAATAATAGACAATTTCAACTACCTATTTCCAAATTTTCATCCTTCCTTTTTTTTTAGTCAGATTGTTCTTTGATCGGGCTACATAGGCAACGTAGAAATAGCAAACGATCTTTCTTCAGTTCTTTAATTTCTTTTAAGTTAATCTGAGAACTATGAAAACTATAGATAATATTATTCAAATCCATCGAAAATATGCAGACTATATATGAAAAAGACATGTACGAGAAATTATCAGGATCTTTAAAGTTACGAAATATGTAGAAGTCTCAATTTAATTTTCCTATATTTTTCTGTTTCTCAGCGGTTCCAGTGTACTCACATATTTATTTTGGAACTAAAAAAAATGTGCAATGTGTTAAACATAATCTTTGTCTTTTTTGCTAGGTGGACAATGAAAAGGAAAGAAGAGCTAAGTTGGCAGCAGAAAGACGAGCTATATTGATGGCCCAGATGCAGGTGATGCAAAAGAATTTTATAAAAGAGAATGCCAGTTTGTTTGAAGAAACTAGTACTGGTGAATTGTAAGTATTGATTTGATCATATAGTTTTTAGCTTCATTTACGTATTTCAAAAGTAGATCATAATATTCCCCTTGCAGATAGGTGTTTCCGAATACAAACACTATCTTAGGATATATTCGCGGTGTGCAAGTACTTGGAGAGGATACGAGAAACGATCGTGCGCGAATAGCGGAGAGATCTTGCAACTTTCCTAAATAAATCATATTGTCAATTGAAATTGTCAAATTGACGTATATTTCATACCGACTGTCATTGAAGAAGAAAAATTATATGTTGCTCCACAATATTGATATGATAAGCAATTATTATATAAAAGTAAATTTAAATAATTGTATTTTGCTTGCAGTACTGCATTTTAATATTTAATTTTATTTACTACATACAATTACCTTTTAATAACATAGCCTAAATCTTACTTTTTCTTCTTATAATTTTTTGGGCTATGGTCTTGACAATTATCCAGCAACCAGGACTAATATAATTGGCCAATATAATTAAAAGTGCGAAAAATGTTGCTGACCTATGAAACCAGGTGTCGCTTTTGCGAACTTGCACGGTCCCAATAATCACTTTATGCAACAGAAAACAAAAAGTTTTTTATTTCTACAAAATATAGTCAACTTGGCATATTTTGCTGAAAGATCAGTTTGTTCACGAGAATTACTACTACTACACGTCGGTTTATAACGTTCTCCGCCGTTTTCCGACTTCCAATCGCCACTTCGTTCGGTTGTTCCATAGATCCTCTTCTATTTCTCTTTCTCTCAGTTCTTATTTATTCCTTCGCTCCAACTTTTTCTCGTCTACCTAGTTTTCTCTTTCCTTCTGGTTGCCATTTTAATATTTCCTTTGGTATTCGTTGTTCATCCATTCTTTGTATATGTCCGAACCAGATAAGTTGTTTTGTTGTTAGTTCATCCGTAATTGTTCATTTGATTTCCAATATTTCTCTAATGCGTTCGTTGGTAATCCTTTCTCTTCTAGATCTTCCTGCGGCTCTTCTCCAAAAATCCATTTCCTTTGCTCTCAGCGTTGCCAGGGTTCTTTCAGTGGCCATACCTCACAGCTCTATAGACTGATACTTTTTACTACAGTTTCATTCCTCTTTTTATTTTCTTTGTTGATGAATTGGTACGATAAAATGCTATTTAACATTGTGATGGCTTTTCTCTCTGACGTATTTCTCTCTCTTATGGCTCTGTCTAATGTTTCATCGTGCGAAATAGTGATACCTAGATACTTGTAGTCACAGCAGTGCTTTATCGTGGTGTTACCGTCTAATATGAGATCTTTTTGTTCTCCTCCAATGCACAAGTATTCGATATTCTTTTTATTTATTTCTAGACCCCATATATCATACTCTTCAATTAATTTTCGTGCCATATAGTTTAATTCGTCATAATCTTGAGCCATCATTACTTGATCGTTTGCAAAATTGACCGTATATACCATAGTGTTGGTGAGTGGTATCCCCATTGTTCAACATTTTTGTTTCCATCTTTTTAAAGCACTTTCGAGGTATATTTTAAATAAAGTGGGGGACAGGCAATATCCTTGCTTTAATCCTTTTGATGTTATAAATCCTGTTGTTATTATTTGTGTCCCTGTTTTTATTTTTGTTATTGGTTATATTGGGATTGTATAGCACTTTGACGGCTTTTATTAATTCTGTATTAATATTCGTGCTTTCCATTGATTGCCACAGCTTCTTCAGTGGAACACTGTCGTAGGCTTTCCGTAGGTCGACAAACAATATATGAATTTCTTGATTCTGTGCCTTGTGATCTTTTTTTCTATTGTACTTCTGCTTGTTTTTCTTTATATTTTATTTTGTCTTGTAATGATTTGGCGCTTAAATATTGTTGGTATGGTTGTCTTTTACATTTTATTTCTTCCTCTATTTCGCCAATCCCTCCAGTATGTTTTTTTAATATCGATCAGGAGAATTATATTTCTTCGAAAAAATTGTATACCTTATTTAAAGTTTTATTACTCTTTTTACCTAACGAAATTTACATTAGAGGCTAGAAAAACCAACGAAACATGTCAAGTTGACAATATTCTGTGAGAATCAAAAAACAATGTTGTGTTTCTATCTTCTTCTTCATGTGCTGTGCTCAATTATCGAGCGTTGGCTATAAAATTAATTGGTTATAATAGTATTGTGTTTCTATGTTTTCTTTTATTATTGAACATGAAGTCTAATCAAGAAACCGCCAATTCTATAAATATGCAGATTGCTACTAAAGTTGACTTTACACTACATGATTTATCATGTGATTTGTCATATGATTTGGCCCATTACGAGCCGCATGACAATGCTTATGATAAAACGATCCGAATGACAATGCTTATGACAAAAGCATATGACAAATCACACAGTGTAAACATGTAAATTTCACTCCATGACAAATCACATGATTATCATCATCATCAACAACAACCCGTACGCGTCCACTGCTGGACATAGGTCTCCCTCAGCTCTTTCCAGTTATCTCTATTTTGTGCGGCTTGCATCCAATTACCGATAACATGTTTCAAATCATCGGCCCATCTGGTTAGTGGGCGTCCTCTGCTCCGCAGTGCTTCTTCTCGCGGCCTCCACTCGACAATACGTTTTGTCCATCGGTTGTCTGGCAATCTGGCGACGTGTCCTGCCCAATTCCACTTAAGCGACGCGATTTTTTCGACAACGTCTGTTGTTTTTGTTCTACAGCGTATTTCTTCGTTTGGGATTCGGTCTCTCAGGGAGACACCCAACATCTGGCGCTCCATAGCTCTCTGAGTTACGCGAATCTTGTTCACTACCTTTTTTGTTAGTGTTAATGTTTCGGCTCCATAAGTGAGTACAGGCAACACACACTGGTCAAAGATTTTCCTTTTGAGGCATATTGTCAAGTCCGATTTAAATACATAGTTCAGTTTACCAAACGCTGCCCAGGCTAATCCTAGGCGACGTGGGAGTTCGCACGTCTGGTTATCTTGTCCCAACCGAATTTCATGTCTCAAGTACTTATAAGATGTAGTCTGCTCAATATCCATTCCATCAACAACAATATTACGATTTAGCAGCAGATTAGTCATTATTTGCGTCTTGTTGATGTTAATCTTTAGTCAGACCTCTAAGGAAGCGTAATATAATTTGTTCAACATTATTATTACATCATCCATACGATCGGCTATAAGGACGATGTGATCTGCGAATCTCAAATGACTGAGCTTCTCTCCATTTATATTGATACCATATTCGTTTAGATCTGCCTTCTTAAATGTGTGTTCTAAAAGGGTTGTGAATAGCTTTGGTGAGATGGTGTCTCCCTGCAGTACCCCTCGCTGTATACAGAATGTATTTGTCTGTTGTTCAGACAGTATTACGCTAGCCGTTGCCTTTTGGTAGATATATTTGATCATGTTAATGTAGCGATGGTCTATTCGGCATTCTGTCAATGCTTTTAACATTTTCTGCTGGCTTATGGTATCGAATGCTTTCTCGTAGTCCACGAATATCAGTGCCAATGGTTTGTTGTATTCCGCAGACTTCTCTGTTAGGTTTTTTATTACCAGTGAGTGGTCGTTAGTGCTATATCCAGATCTAAATCCAGCTTGTTCTCTAGGCTGATAGAAGTCTAACTTAGCCTCCAGTCTTTTTTTGATAATTTTTGGTGAAAAGTTTATATATGTGTGATAGCAAACTGATAGGACGGTAATTTTTTAGATCTGTTATGTCACCCTTTTTGTGTAATAAAACAATGACTGCATTGTTCCATTGAGAAGAAGTTTTTCCTTGGTAAATGCATTAGGTGAAAAGTTTGGCCAAAGCCTGGATAATTTTATTTCCACCTTGTTTGCTTGCGTCGATTACTATTCCGTCATCGCCAGGGGATTAATTATGTTTCATTTCAAGTGCCTTTTTAACTTCATGTGGTGTTACTTCTGGCATTAATTCTGATCCCTGGTTTGTGATTTTGGGCAGGGGCTGATCTTGCCTTTCGTTGGTGCTCTCATACATTTCGCGATAAAACGATTCGACAACCTTAAGGATTTCGGCTTTATCCTTGGCAATGTTGCCATCTTTGTTTCTGATTTTGTACATATTTTTGTTACCGATGTTATTCGTATTTCGCCTCAAAACTATTCGTATTTCGCCTCAAAACTTTTAAACCTTTGTTTTCTTGAATGATGTGAGTTATTTCTCTTGTGTTGTTTTCTCTTATGTCTTTTCGGATTGCTCAGTGGATATCTTTATTTAATTTCTTCAGTGTTGTGTAGTTGGAGTCGTATTTTTCCGTCAACTGTCTTCTTTTACTTATTAACTCTTTGGTATTTTGGCTTAATTTTTCTTTATGGGTCACGACAGTCGGGCAGCACTCCCTTTCTGTTTCTTTTAGTGCTTTCGTTATGACATTATTTGCTTGTTCAATGTCTTCTATGTCGTGTTCAATGTCTTGTATACGTCCGGTTAGTACATCTTCATAGAGGTTGTTGTTTCCTGGAGGAATCCATTTCGTCTTTCGTGTTTTGTAGATCATCTTGGTTCTTTCGAAATTGACATTCAATCGTATCTTTGCTCGGATTAATCTGTGGTCGCTTCCTACCGAAAATTTGTTAAGTATGTCAATGCCTTTAATTATTTCTTTTCTGTTTGTTATGATATTATAATCTATCTCATTTTTGACACTGCCATCTGAGCTTATCCATGTCCATTTACGCTGAGGCTTTTTATCGATAAAAGAATTCATCATGGATAAATTTTCCTGGTGTAAGAAATTAAGCAGTCTTTGTCCTCGTTCATTTCTGTCGCCATGCCCATACTTGCCCATTGCTACTTCTGCATCATCTTGTTTAAAGTCAATTTTCGCATTAAAGTCCCCCATAATTATTGTATAATATGCTGGTGTAGTATGTAATGCTGTTTCTAGGTCATCATAAATTTTTTCAATTTCTTCATCTGAGTGGCTAGTCGTTGGAGCATATGCCTGGATTATCTTAAGGTTATATCTTGCATTTAGTTTGAAGATGAGGTATACAATCCTGGGACTTACGCTGTTAATTTTAGTTATATTTTGGGTGTGTTTTCTATGTATAATGAATCGTACTCCACCATGTGAAGTGTCTTCTTCTCCTCTAAAATGAAATAAATGTCCCGATTTAAGAGTAATTTGGGCTTCTCCTCTTCGTCTGATTTCGCTGAGGCCGATGATGTCCCATTTTATTGTTTTCAGCTCTTCCTCCAGTTCCATCATCTTCTGGTCCGATATAAGAGTTCTAACATTGTATGAGGTGATATGCATTTGTCGTTCTTTGTGGTAGCCTGATCTTTTCCGGTTATTCTTAGCACCCTCTGCTCCAACCCTTTTCCATCCGCTACCTTGGTTGGGGGTATTGGAGCCGCCGGAGACTGAGGGCCGTTCACTACTATCGTATTTCATGAAAATTTGCCTTTGGGGTTTTAAGCCATTAAAACGCCACTCTTGGCTAGTGCGTGTTGGCGAGTTGGATTGGATGTGGAGTGAGGAAAGGGTGGAGATGGGATTGCTTTGGGTTTGGACATGGTTTCCCCAGTGAAGGGATGCTGGGGATAAAAATCACATGATAAATCATGTAAAGTCGACTTAATGCCCACTAATGAATTTATCGTTTCAGTCAAAAACCAAGAACTTCTAGTCAAGTCGAAATCATGGACGTCACAGAACCATCCGAGGAACAGCCTATCGCTCTTGGTCCTAGACAGTCACCAAGGTATTCAGAAGAAAAAACTTACACTTGCATCCTATGTCAAGAAGAGGAGAAAATAACTGCCAGTGGAAACACTATGGTACTAGCAGCTTTTGTACAGCAAGCAACGGTATTGTGCGAACACAAAACCAACGAAGCTATGATGGATATTAGCAAACATGATCCTTTATATCTACACGCTAACTTGGGACCTGCCCCGCATACTAGTACTTGTGGTCACGTTATGCACAGCGAGTGCTGGAGGAAGTACTTTGATATTATCATGATTAGGGAACATCGGCGGCCGTACAGGTAACTTCTTTACTAATTACTTTATTAAGCTAAAGAAAAATGTCACGTTAGAATTGCGTACCGTTATATTACAGAGTATTTCATTACTATCTGTATATATTTTGACTATACATGATGACAAAATATGACAATTTAAGCTAATTGTAGGGGAGCCCAAGCGGGGATTTTTGCAGTAACTCGAGCGCGTCAGATTATCATATGGGGAGAAACCTGGTACCCTGTAGATGTATATCTACCATATATTGGCTCTAAACACAGTTCGTTAAGGGGGGGGGCGAACAAAAATCTATCCTTAGAAAAACTCGAAATCGTCAGATTAAGGGGTCATATACATTTCTCGAGCTTAAAAAGTAGTCTAAATGTAATGATAAATTGTACGAAAAATATTGGGCTAATTGATTTCATTTTTTTTTTAATTTTAAAGGTGGACTCTTAAGGAGCATAAAACATATGTTAAAAGTTTAAAAAATAATTAAAAACATGGCGGCTGCGTCCAGTGGCGTAGAGCGTGTTTTTTTTTCAAATCAAACGGGCATGATTCAGCTCGTAATATTTATCTGAAACAAAAATTGTTTATTTGTTATCATTTTTTAGAGTCATAGTTCTAGTGCGACGAGAGAAATTTAAGAAAAAAAAAATAACAGAAATGGTCGAAATTTAAAAAAAAAAAGTCGTAATTTTCACCAAAAAAATTGTCTATTTTTTTATTGCTATTCGAAAATGGTTAAATTTAATCAAAAAAGCTCTCGTCACACGATAGTGAATCTAATTTAGAATATGTATGCCAAAAATGAAGTTAATCGGACGAACGGTTAAGCAGTTATCATGCTCACCGTTATAAAAAATGATATTTTGAGAAAAACGCGTTTAAAGTTTTGCAAGAGTTTTTTTTAAAACTTCGTCAATAATTCGAATATCGAACTCGTTCTGGTCTTAAAATGTTTCTAAGAGATCCTTTTAAAATAAGAAAATCGATTTTTTGAAGCCGAGAAACGTATATGACTCCTTAAGATAAGGTAAGTTAAGTATGTACATGCAAAACAGTGTATATTTAAAAAATCTGACGATTTGGGCGGGGCGTAAGAAACAAGTCACAAAGATCTAAAAACAAAAAAATACTTGCTCAATATTTGTCAAAAATCTATCGAATGATACCAAACACCACTCCCCACGGAGAGGGGTGGGGGCAAATTTAAAATTTTAAATACGAATCCCGCGATATTTCGCGAAATGAACATCAGATCGAAAAACTGAATAATACACTTATTTAATATGTTTGAAAAATCTATCGAATGTCACCAAACACGACCCCCCACGGAGGTGTGGTGGGGAGTTATTTTAAAATTTTAAATAGGAGCCCTCATTTTTTTATTGCAGATTCGGATTCCTTACGTAAAAATAAGTAACTGTTATTTGAAACATTTTTTCGAATTGTGGATAAATGGCGCTATAATCGGAAAAAACGATTGCTGGAAATGGAAAATTAAATTAAAAATGGAAAGTCCCCACTAAAATGGAAAACTCGACTTAACTTTTTTTGGTTTTATAACCTACTCTTCACAACCCTATAGGTCCCCAAAGCGCTTGAGTGTCTGCACATTTAGCATACTTTCCTCCCCTACTATAAACAAGTGATACGTCACTGAAACCTCATAAAAAATTAACCTAGATAGATGCCTTATGGCCGGTTTCACCAACACCAAATAAATCGGTGAATATGTTATTCGTCGAATAAAATTTGTTAGGTCCGGTTTCACCAACAACAAATAAATCGGTGAATATTTTATTCGTCGAATAAAATTTATTTGACGTTTATATTTTTATTCTGTTTCAATATAATTTTGATAATTTAAAATTAAACTGACGAACTTACTTTCTCATAGATATTTACAGCGAGATTAACTTACCAATTTATTCGAAGAGTAAATATTTATTTGATGAATAAATAAAATAAGTCTTATTTGACTTTAGGAAAATGGACAAATGACAATTTATTGGTCGAATAACTTTATTCATAGAATAAACTACTATTTGTCGTTATTATATTTTTATTAAAAATAAACGGTTTCGTTTTGATTCAGATCGAGTCTCTTGCCATTCCCTGACACGTGTTTCTAGGTTTATCCGTTATCAAAGAGGCTTTGCAAGAAGACTGTTCTGAACCAAAACTCACCGACTGCTCGGTATAAGTAATTAAGATACTAGTACACTTTAGAAGACAACAAGCTGAAAATGCGAGCATTATCATAACGAAAACTTTGTTTATTTACGTATTTTAATTCATAATACGGAAAAATGGCTATTATGAAAAGTTGTTTAGAATTAAAAATTATGTTTTAATGTCATTCTAATATCATTCTAATTTAAATGTTGTGAACTATAAAGGTACTTTACTCTTGATCGAAATTCATATTTATTATGTACCTACCTCGTATAAAATTAATAAAATTTGGTATATGATGGTTGCATCATAAATCTTAAACCATGAAGACGATGAAGAGCTTTTTATGAAGAATAACTTTTCTTCGTCAAATTAACAATAAAAGAGTTATAAATGAAAATGTTGGTATCCATAATTTGAGAAAAATCTTCAAAAAAATTTTTCCATTAGAAGGATGTAATTGCACATATCAGACCATAATTTTTTATTCCAAACAACATTTAATTAATAACAATTTTCGTTTCATAGCAAATGGAACAGTCCATTTATCATTAGGTACTCCCATTAAAGGGGAGGCCGTATACTCGTATAAACCTTTTTAAAGTTAATAAATTATTGCTGTCAAAATTACTCAAATTGTATTTTTGAACATCTTATTTATTTTATATATAGAATTATTGCTGTCAAAATTACTCAAATTGTATTTTTGAACATCTTATTTATTTTATATATAGTAGGAAAAATGAAAGAGTACCCACGAGCGATCATATAAAACACATCTTTTCTATGTTCCAGAAAATAATGAACTAGTACCAGTACTATAAGAATAGCTTATATAAGTATCACATGTACTTGCGTTGGCCAATTTTTTTTGTGACACGGTGACATAAAAATACAGCGTGTTTTATATGTTCATTCATGTGTAATCTTTCATTTTTCCTACTGTATTAATTAAATTCACTATCAAATGTCATTGATATTTTATTAATACTTCATTTAAAATTTAGTTTGACATTCACGAAGTGTCAAACTCAAATGTAAATAACCTATGCTTTGCTTAACAAATTCAGATTAAAAAACTAGCCTACATACTAGCAACGATTTCAGCTGACGTTTAGTGTGTCGGCAGAAAATAAAAGGATTATGACGTCACATTTTAGACTTTGAGGTCGATTATCTCGAAGACAATTAGAGATATCGAAATGCTGTTTTCAGATTTGGATTCAGAAGACAAACCTGCATAAGAATCCATCGATAAATCTGCTCTAAGTATTGCAGGAGCGGCAACGCAATAACACACAGACTTTACGAATTTATAAACGAAAAGTTTTCGTTGAAAATAAGCATTTTTTCAAGAATTTTTTTCTCAGAACCTTTATTAAAAATGAACATAAAACTTTTTACATGTTAATATCTAACTCCTAGAGAATACAAAAAATATATCTCTTTTCATTTATGCACGTACACTAATACTATAGAGGGCGCCAAAGTCGAGGCCTCGAAAAAAAGTAGTTCCGATGGCGGACAGTTAATCTCAGGATTGGATCTCTGAGACAAAAAGATCGTACGGCATTTGAAAAAAGAAGGTTTATTACGTGAAAATTTACCACCGTTAGTGAAAAATTCCGCAAAAAAAGATTTTACGGAAATTTGAAAAATGTTTGTGAAAAAATCGCCTGTTCAGTTTTTCATGGTTCAAAAATATTAATTTTTTATTTTTTGGTCAAATTGTGGTAAATTGTCACGTAAGAAACCTTCCTTTTTCAAACGCCGTACATTTTTTTTTGCCTCAGATATCCCAATCCTGAGATTAACTGTCCGCCATCAATTTTCGAGTCCTCGAGTTTTGCGCCCTGTACAATATTAGTGTGCGTGTATAAATGAAAAAAGATATATTTTTTGTACTCTCTTGGGGTCGGTTTTTCAGTGCTGGGTTAACCTATTTATTTTTTGGTCACCGAAATATTCATGGTTAATCAGTTTTTCAGTACTAGGTTAGAGCTTAAACTCGTTTAAGTTAACCACGATTTTAACCGATCCTCGTTAGATGGTTTAACTCCGAATTTTGCGGTTACGCTTGCGCATTGGTGCAGTAAATGAATCATGTTTATTTTTTTGGGTACCTGTCTGACAGAAGGGATTAGTTGGGTTATGTTATTTTCTTTCATCGCGGGAAGTATTTTTGGTCACCGAAATATTCATGGTTAATCAGTTTTTCAGTACTAGGTTAGAGCTTAAACTCGTTTAAGTTAACCACGATTTTAACCGATCCTCGTTAGATGGTTTAACTCCGAATTTTGCGGTTACGCTTGCGCATTGGTGCAGTGAATGAATCATGTTTATTTTTTTGGGTACCTGTCTGACAGAAGGGATTAGTTGGGTTATGTTATTTTCTTTCATCGCGGGAAGTATTCTAATACCTCCTTATTATTATAAGGAAATTATTATTATTGAAATTATAAATTATTATCGTTATTATATAGGAAGGAATTATAAGGAAATATATTTAAATATAACTAACAGGTCCCTATGTTTACACTTACTGTAACAGGATTTAATGCATGATTCCTAGTAATATTTTAAAAAGATTATTTTATATTTGTCTACACAGCAAAATACTTAATTATTTACCAAAGAGTCTGACTTCTTATTTCCTGGTCAATCTGTTCAAATAGTGATAAGACCGTGGTCTTTGACAAACAACATCGGAAGAAAAGTCTAAATCGTCCCAGTAATTCTAATTCTCTTCTGTTATGAAACCGAGGTAGACGTTATGAACTAAACAAAGATTCCGAACTTGATATTGCATTGCATTAATCATTTTTTTAATTTGGTTATGAAATTGTCTTATTTATTTTTCTGTCAAATTGATCGTTATTTCTCGAATTGCACATGCGCACGTACAGTTACTGTTACAGTTACAAAAGAAAACAAGTGGTTAGCTAACCGAGATTCTCTTAACTTGATTTGAAGCACTGAAAACGCTATGAGGGTTAAAATACTGGTTAAAATTTAAACTAGGTTGGCTAACCAAAATTTTAACCGCTCACTGAAAAACCGGGCCTAAGAGTTATATATTAATATGTAACAAGCAAAAAATGATTATTTTTGGTCTTCTAAAGTGTGCTAGTACCTTAAATATTTATACCGGAGTATGGATATAACGACCTCTAACGGGGAAAGGTGAAATGATTGTCGATAACGATTCAAGTAAACTGGTATGAAAATACCAAACGGGCGGCGCTTATATTTACTACAGGAATATTTTCCACCAACGCGGCTCAGTTTATCCATATGAATCGTTTTCATTGTGTACTCTAATACAGAGTACGGTGTAAAACAAAATAAATAAAGTCAAATTGGTATTTTCGTACCTGGGTAAGCAATTTATTTGAATTGCTAGCGACACTCATTTCATCTTTCCCCGTTAGAGGTCGTTCTCACCATACTCCGGTATAAATATTTAATTATTTATAGTATACCGAGCAATCGGTGCGTTTTGGTTCAGATCAGTCATCTTGCAAAGCCTCTTTGATAACGGGTAAACCTAGAAACACGTGTTAGAGGTTGGTACGAGACTCGATCTGAATCAAAACGAAATCTTTTATTTTGTTTTGCACCATACTCTGTATTAGAGTACACAATGATAACGATTCCGATGGGTAAACTGAGACGCGTTGGTGGAATATTTTCCTAAGCGTCGTCCGTTTGGTAGTTTCATACCTGGGGAAACAGTTTACTTGAATCGTTCTTCTTCTTCAGGTTCCTTCCCCTATCGGAGGTTGGAAATCATCATCGCTATTTTAATTTTATTGGCCGCACTTCTGAATAATTCTAATGAGCTGCAACCGAACCACTCTCTCAAATTTCTTAGCCAGGATATTTTGCGTCATCCTGGGTTTCTCTTCCCTTGTATCTTCCCTTGCATAATTAACCTAAGTAATACGTACTTCTCGCCCCTCATTATATGAACCAGATATTGAATCTTTCTAATTTTAACAGTTTTTATGACTTCACATTCTTTCTTCATTCTTTGTAACACCTCTATATTAGTTACTTTTTCAGTCCACGATATTCTGTGGATTCTCCTGTAGCACCACATCTCAAAGGAGTTTAATTTTTTGATTTCAGACTGTTTTATTGTCCACGCTTCCATGCCGTATAGTAAAGTAGAAAAAACGTAATAACGTAGCATTCTTGTGCGGATCTCTAGATTAAGGTTACGGTTGCAAAGTAAGTTCTTCAATTTTATGAACGTGTTTCTTGCCATTTCTATTCTAGATATGATTTCTTTTGTTTGATCTCCATCTTCGGTTAGCCACGTTCCTAAATATTTATATGTTGTTACTCTTTCGATCGTTGTATTATTGATGATCAGGTTATCTACATTTTGTGGTTTTTTTGAGAATATCATTGATTTCGTTTTCTTGAGATTCATTTGCAGTCCGTACCTTTCACATGCATTGTATACATGTTGTATTATGTACTGTAGATCTTCCATGTCACTTGCAAATATGACCGTATCGTCCGCATATCTAATATTATTAATGCTATTTCCGTTGACCAAAATACCTTCCACAATATCCAATTTGAAATATCACTTAACTGTAGACGTTGAATAAGAGTGGTGAAAGTATGCACCCTTGTCGAACTTCTCTAAGTATACTTACTTCCTCTGTCAGTTCTCCTTCGACTCTTACTCTTGCTTTCTGATTTTGATACAGATTCGATATAATTTGTAGATCTCTACTATCTATGTTTTTGGTCTTAAGAATACTTAAAAGCTTTTCATGTTGAACTCTGTCTTTTTTGCTTTCTGCTTTTTTAAAATCTATGAAGCAAGCATATATGTCCTCATTCATATCCAAACATCGTTGTGTCAGAACATTGACTCCGAATTATGCTTCTCTAGTTCCTAGACCCTTTCTAAAACCCATCTGTGAATCACTTATTTTTTGTTCTAATTTCATGTGGATTCTGTTATGTATGATTTTAAGGAAGGTTTTCAATGTGTGGCTCATTAATGCAATTGTCCGATAGTCATTGCAATCTTTAGCATTTGTGATTTTTGGAATCGTTACCAAAGTTGAGAGAAGCCATTCTTTGGGTATGTGTCCCGTCTTGTATATGAGTTAAAAAGGTCTACCAAGACATCAATATTATCTTCGTCAATTATCTTCAATAGTTCAATTGGGTCCTGGAGCTTTTTACCTTTTGTGTGTTTTATGGCATAAATAACTTCCTCTTTCATTATTTCTGGTCCCGTGGTTTCTCCGTCAACTTCTAATTGTTCTACTTTTTGGTCATAAAATAGGTGTTCAATGTATTTTTTCCATCTACGTAATTTGTCTTGCGTTTCAGTTATAGTGGTACCATCTGCATTGAATCGTTATCGACACTCAATTATATTTTTATTTTGTTTCGATGCAGTTTTGATAATTTAAAGTAAACCTGACGAATTTTCTTTGCTATGGATATTAAAAGCAAGGTTAACTTTATTGTTAATATAATAATAATTTATTAGAAGAGTAAATATTTATGTGATAAATAAATAGAATAAGTCTTATTTGGCGTTGGTGAAACGGAAATTAGGAAAATTCACCGAAAACATTTCAACGAAACACAGTTTACCGAAATCGCAATTCACCGAAATTATATAAATAAATTAGTTTTAATAAGTAATTTTTTTTATATATAAAATAGAATTTATCAACTAAAATTTTGTTTTCGTTTATAAATTCGCAAAGTCTGTTCATGCGTCGCCACTCCTGCAATACTTAGAGCCGATCTAGCGATGGATTCCTATGTAGTTTTGTCCTGAATCCAAATCTGAAAACGGCATTTCGGTATCTTCTAACCTTCGAGATATCCTACCTCAAAGTCGACATTGTGACGTCACAATCCTTCTTCAAATATATTTTTTGTTTTCGTTTGATGCAACTAAACGTCAACACAAAATTGAAACGTCAAATAAATAAATTTTATTATTAATGTTTATGTAATGTTAAATGACAGCTCATTATTTTTTATTTAAGCTGTCTACCCAATGTACTATGTATTATGTACATTATATTTATGTGTATATTATATACAGGGGTCACTTAAGTTGCACCGTCACGTCGTCGGTCTTCATTAGTCAGTCATCTAGAAATAAATGAATAAAAGTTTTATAGTTCAAAAAAGTCTTTATAATATAAGCTCACTGTATATTTATTTGAATCGTTTTAATAAACACTATATACACATTGAATTATTCTTTTGTTATAGGTTGCGTCATCCCGCTAGCTTTGACGTGGATAAGCAAGAATTCCTCTGTCCTCTGTGCGAATGTCTTAGCAACGCAGTGTTGCCACTAATACCACCGCTGAACATTTTACAGCCCACAAAGCAAATCGACCACATCTCTTTTGAAAATTGGCTCCACGGCATCAATCATGTTTTAACAAATAAACAGACAACTTGCCACGGTTTGTTCACCTGCGATTCGTCGGAGGAATGTAAAAATAAACATTGTAAGGACTGCTTATATACTTCTAACGGTAATATCGAACACGAGGAGAATGTAAAATGTGAAGTAAACTGTACATTGCAACCCCATCAAGTTTTCTTCTCGTATGATTTTACACCAGATACACCTGAAGAATTTAAACAGCTTTTCCCTGTAGAATTTCCGAAATTGGAGAGTAGTCATGAGGAAATGATACAAGTTTTTGCACAGGTGGCTTACACCAGAGGACTGAACGTTAATCCCCATCCATATGATAAACGTTTGGTACCGATGTGTTGGAAAACGTTAGCATACACAATACACTCTATAGAAGTACTTTTAAGAGACGCACAGAAACCTCTATTGGGCCACTTATCCAGCAGACAAAGAGATTGCATTGAGAGTTTGGTGCGAATAGTTGGAGTTTTAGGTAGTACGTGGAAAAGCAGCGCTTTCATCAATAGCCATGCAGTTAGTCTTTTGTCTATATTATTCGAAAACGGCAATGAGGGACCGTCGATACTCCAGTGGGATTCTTTCGGACTTCTAATTAGTCTTACCTTTTCTTTACCTAGTCTTTCTTGTAGGAATAGTAAGAAAACGCCCGTGCCAACAGGTGGCACATCAGACTGGCATGTTTTAAGAATTATATTTATATCTCATATAGTTAAGATATTAATATTACTGCAAAATGACGATCTTTCCACTTCAATGGACACGGACATAGTGGGAAACGCGGAAATTTTAAAAATTTTAGACGGAATGGGCAAAAACCTAGACCACGTAAGCACTCACGATGTGTGGGAGCATGTAAAATACGCTTGTCAACCTTTTCTTAGATGTTGTATTCTCTTTTACCACTACTTAACCGATGTTAAAGCACCTGCCAATCTTACAGAATTTAACGAAGATACTTTCAGCATGATGTGCGATTATTTGGACTTACCTCAAACTCCCAAAGAACTTTTCGACTCTGAAGTAGTAATGGACTTGGTAAGTCGGTGGTGTAAGCACGAGGAGGTCGTTTCGTATATAAAAGGTGCTCCAATACAAGTTATTCGCGAGCCGCTATCGGTTCCTCGTCTAATTAACCTCCCAAACGATTACAGTGAGCTGATCAATACAGTGTCAATGTTCACTTGTCCTAATAGTGATGAGGATT
The DNA here is from genome assembly GCF_917563875.1 of Diabrotica virgifera virgifera. Taxonomy (NCBI): domain Eukaryota; kingdom Metazoa; phylum Arthropoda; class Insecta; order Coleoptera; family Chrysomelidae; genus Diabrotica; species Diabrotica virgifera. The sequence goes on along the minus strand of NC_065447.1, from coordinate 89,418,047 downwards.
CCAAGAACCCTTGCATGTGTTTGGTATGCGGGGAAATACTATGTTCACAAAGCTACTGCTGTCAAACTGAATTAAACAAAATGGCAGTGGGAGCTTGTAACTACCACGCGAATAAGTGTGGCGCTGGTATTGGCATTTTATTGCGGGTTAGAGAATGTGAGATTCTTTATTTAGCCGCGCCACATAGAGGTTGTTTAATATCTCCACCTTATTTGGATGATTACGGAGAGACAGATCAAGGACTACGGAGGGGCAATCCGTTGCGACTGTGCCCCGAAAGGTACAAGAAGCTTCAGACGTTATGGCTCAGTCACAGTATTCACGAAGAAATAGCGCGTTCTATAGAAACTAGCAATCATATTATATCTATCCAATGGAATCTTCTGTAGGTGACTTTTAAAATGAATTGTGATTTAATGAACTTAAGTAACGAGAAAAATATATGAAACAATTTTAAAATCAGTCGAACTCTAAAGAGTCAGCGATGTTTTTAATTTTACTTTATTTAGATCTTGTAGGTACTTATCAGAGATATTCACCAAAAGCTCTCTCTTTCTCGTTGGAAAGAAAAAATATTTATTTATTCGAAAATTGAGTAAAAGAGTACTGTTGTATTATATATAATTATAATATTAAAATGTTTATAAATCTTACTTTTATAGTTTTATTTAACACTTCCCTTACATAGGCGCCAAACAAAGGGTTGGTTTGTTACAATCTTTAAATTTTTCATTTCCAAATTTACATATATGTGATAATATTTTCGAAGGATAACAATATTGACAGTAGTCTTTAATATATCGCTACTTTCTTTCCAAGAAAAGTTTTAAATGGGATAGGTCCATGAGATTATGCCTTTTCCAAAGACAGGAATATTTATCTTTACTCATCTTTATTATATCGCTAAAATGCTTCCAAAAAAATCAGCCCTGTGATGTGTGATGAATCACTCACGTTAGATATAACGTAAAGTTATCCTCTAGTTAAGTTATAATCGTCGAATTGATGTGATGTATCATTTTTGCGTTATTTCTTGACAGTTCTCGAGATATCTGATGTATCAGCTGTCTCTTTATAACGCGACGTTAAACGTGTGGTTATGAGATAATTTTGTAGTTATGTAAGGATTGTAAGCAATTGTCAAATAAACGTCAAATTGAAAGACAGTTTATTTAGAAGTCCTCCTAAAAATTATTAATTTTAAGGTTTTTTCTTAACTTTTTGAGTATTGCTAGTTGTATAAAGAAGTACTAAACTAGTGCTCTGTAAGAAAGTGTGAAATTTCGCGACAAGAAGTTAAATTTCAGAAAACAAGTAATATGGAAGGTATACCACCCGAACCTCCAGATAAAGAGAAATTTTATGTAGAAATGGAAGGAGATGGGATGATGGAATATGAGGAATTAAATAAAAATAGGCTAAATAATAAGGTAACAAACAAACAAAACCAAACAAGTCGCACTATTGAGGTAAGTAACAAATTTAGTTCCAATAACGATGAAACTTTGACAAATTTAAATCAAACAGATAAGTCAGGTAAGCAAAATTTAAATAAAGTAATAAATTTAAGATTAAAACATAGATATCAATTTGGAGATAATGCACCTTATATAGTACACATAGAAAATAAAAACGGTAACATTGGTCGATTACACAGGATCGGCACGGCCCGTTTGATTTTAAGTGCAGTACCTGAAATTGAAAATAATATCACACAAATTACAGTAGTTGGTAGAAATAAAATCAAGGTAGAACTAAATAATTTTGCTAGTGCTAATAAATTAATTGATTCTGAAATTCTAAAAAGCAAACAGTACGAGGCATATATTCCAACGTTTTTTACTCAAAAGAAAGGTGTTATAAAATTGGTAGATAAAGAGATAGAAGATAATGATTTATTATCATTAATTAAACCTAGATTTGGAATTAAGTTCGAAGTATTACATGTAAAAAGAATTATGCGGAAAGTGACTCAAGATAATGGTAATACTATTTATGTAAAAACAGGAACCGTAATTGTCACTTTTAAAGGTCAGTCTATACCAAAAAATGTAATAATAGAAAAAATGATATACGAGGTGGAAAATTATACACCCAGAATAATCCAATGTTTAAAGTGTTTGAGATTTGGGCATATAAGTGCTCAATGTAGAGGAAAAGATAGGTGTGAAAGATGTGGCGAAGAACACAACAAATCTAATTGTTCCAATCCGAATAATTTACTTTGTGTATTGTGCAAAGGAAACCACAGCGCTACTGACAAGGGAGCAGATTGTACAGAAAGACAAAAACAGGAATATATTAAAAAAGTTATGAATAATGAAAATATAACATATTATGAAGCTAATAATAAATATAAAAAATATTCAACAGTAAGCAAAGAACAAGAAAATACTTCCAATAAATATACAATATATAAACGAAAACGATCAAGTAGTATTGATTCTAGTAGTGTAGATAAAGAAACAATGGAAGCACGCAGAAAAATTTTGCAAACACCAAAAGTACAAAGTCAGCCTTGTTATAATCTTAATAATCCCATTTATTCTACCAAAACACAAACACAAAACGATAATCAAAATAATATAGGAGAAATAATAGTAAATTTTATTTCAGCAACATTAAATCAAATTAATCACAACTTAGATATAAAAACGTTGGAATTATTAAAAAAACAATATTTCACAATTATTATTACCTCGTGATGGCTAACGTTTCATTTCTTCAATGGAATGCGAGATCAATTAAAACAAATAAGGGATATTTAGAAAAATTCTTGTATGACAATAAAATAGATATAGGATTAATATCAGAAACTTGGCTAAAAAAAAGTAATTTTATTAACTTTACTGGTTATAATGTCTTTAGGAATGATAGAGATGACGGATATGGTGGAGTAGCCATAATTTTAAAAAAATTAATTAAATTTTACAACAGTCCTACTTTTCACCAAATCAATGACATAATGTGCAATAGCATATCAATTAAAATTCAATCCGGCAAAAAGATAAACATTTATTCAATATACGTAAAACCCAATCTTAAAATCACAGTAAATGAATGGAAAAAGTTTTTTAATAGTCTAGAGAAGCCTTTTATCATTGGTGGTGATTTTAATAGCCACAATTATGTTTGGGGTTGTAGTACTGTAGACACTATAGGAAAAAATCTGTTAGAAGCTATTGAGGACTGTAATCTTGTAATTTTAAATAATGGTAAAGAGACTTTGATGCGTAGATCGAATAGCAATAATAAATCTGCAATAAATCTTACAATATGCTCAGCAAATATTAGTCATTTTTTCGATTGGGATGTTGTGGACGAGACATTAGGTTCAAACCATTTTGCTATTGTTATTAAGTCAAATATTAATGTCAATAAAGCGGAATGTGTAAATACAAAATTCCAGTGGAACATAAATAAAGCGGATTGGTCTCTTTTCTCTTCTATCACTGATAATTTCATGGAAATTGATAATAATTTAAGTTACCAACAATTTTTAAATAAATTAAATGAATATTGTAAGATATGTATACCGGAGAAGAGAACAGGGACTAATCCACGATTTAGAAAAACTTGGTGGAATGACAATTGTAAAAAGGTAATACAAGAACAAAAACTAGCCTTACGCAAGTTTAAACTACAGTCTAATATACAAAATTATATAAATTATAATAAATGTGTAGCAAAAACCAAAAAAGTTGTATTAGAGAGTAAGCGTAATGCATGGAGAAATTTTTGTAACACTTTAAACAAAAATACACCAATTAAAGATATGTGGAATCAAGCCAAACGATTACAAAACATTTTTAAACCACAAGTAAATCCAGTGACGGAAGGAGAATGGGTTGAGGAGTTTTTAAGAAAATTATGTCCAGATAATATATTTTCAAAAATTAATGTAATGGAAAGGAAAAATTCTAACCATCCACTTTCAGTTCCATTTAGTTTCTGTGAATTAGAAATAAGCCTTAAGAATAAGAAAAATACTTCTCCAGGTATAGATAATGTACATTATATTATGTTGGCCAATTTACATCAAAAAGGAAAAGAAACACTATTAAATTTTTTTAATCAAATATGGCTATCAGAAGATATTCCAGAAAACTGGAGAGAGTACCGGGTGATTCCTATTCTCAAAACAAATCGGAATCCTGATTCAGCAGAATCTTATAGAGGTATTTCATTGAGCTCTTGCATAACAAAAACACTGGAAAGAATGATAAAACTTAGGCTCGAAAGTTGGCTAGAAAAAAACAATAAATTATCACAAACACAATTTGGATTTCGAAAAAATCATTCTACTGTGGAAGCAGTGAGCCATTTGGTAACAGATATCAATTTAGCGTTTACGAAAAATTCTTCAGTAATAGCTCTTTTATTAGATGTCGAAGCAGCATACGACAACGTTAATTTAAATATACTATATAACAAAATGATACAAATAGGTCTGCCAGAATGTTTCTGTCAAAAAATAATAAAATTGTATGACTGTAGAAAAATTTATATATCGGTAAATAATAACACATTTGGTCCAAGACTAGCGATGGGTGGTTTACCTCAAGGAGGAATATTAAGCCCTTTGTTATATTTAATTTACACTTCTGATATAGAAAAAAATTTACACTCAACAAAAATTTTACAATTTGCAGATGATATAGTTATTTATCAAGAAAACATTAAAATAGAAAATGCAGTCAAATCCATTGAAGAAGGAGACAAACATATTAAAATATGGAGTGAATTACATGGACTAAATATATCTGATTCCAAAACCAAATTATGTATTTTTACAAGAAAACGAAAAGAAATACCCAATTACATCTTAATAAACAATATATCCTATCCTGTACAAAGTTATGTTAAATATTTGGGTATTACTCTGGATAGACAGCTTCTCTGGAAAGAACATATAGACCATATAGTTAAAAAAACAGAAAAAGGAATAAACCTTCTTCGATTCGTATCACACTTACGTTGGGGAGCAGATCCAAATATTTCTTTGTTGTTATTTAAAAATAATATAAGAGCTATATTCGACTACGGATCAATATTATACAGTGACGCATCACAGTGTCATTTAAGTAAAATAGACAAAATCATTAATAAATCCCTTAGATTGTGTATAGGAGCCCTAAGAAGTACACCGATAAATAATCTACAAGTTGAATGCTGTGAAATACCGATGGATATAAGACGAAAAAAACTTGGCATCAGCCTTTTAGTTAGATTGTATGAAAAAAAGGCAATTTTAATTTCCAAAATACATCAACTGTTTTTAGCAGACTTGACAGAAAAATATTGGATAAAAAAGAAAACTCTAAATATAGTAGATTTATATTCAAAAATGATAATATATGATAAACAACTTTATAAATATGACACACACCCAAATTATAATATCGACTTTAATACTATGGAACAAGTTCAGGTATGCTTTTTAAGGGACTATAGCAATTTGCCTCTATCTTTAAGAAAATTAGTGTTTATCTCAGACAGTTCACAAATGTTCAAAGATTGTTTTATGCTATATACAGATGCATCAAAAAATATTGAAGGTGTGGGGTGTGCCTATTGGGATAGCAGTAATAAAATTAGTAAAATGTTTAAACTAAATTCTATTATGAGTATATACACAGCTGAATTAATAGCGATAATGGAAGCACTAAAATATTTATCTAATATAAATCATTCAAAGTTTATAATTTTTAGTGACAGTAAAAGTTCTCTTAGTAAAATTAGTGCTATAAATCCTAAATCAAAAGTGAACTACATTGAATTATATATCATAAATAAAATTATAGAACTTCAGCAACAAGGAAAGTCTGTTAAATTGGCATGGGTTAAAAGCCACTGTGGAATAACTGGAAATGAAATGGTAGATGAATTGGCTAAAAACGCGGTGACACAAGGAGTATTAACCCATTATCTTTGTACGCCAAAAGATATTGAATCAAATTTATTCAAAGAGATTAAGAAAGAATGGAAAGAAAGGTATATTGATGAAAACGCAAATACAGGAAACCACTACAGATCCATCAGAAACTATATAACGGATAAACCTTGGTTTTCTAAAATGGAGTCGACAAAAGATATGACAAGAATCATATGCAGAATGAGATTTGACCACTGTCTTACTCCATCATATTTATTTAAAATTAATATAGCTGATAGTCCACAATGTATTTGTGGACAGTTGGGCAATCTACAACACAAAATTTTGACATGTTCTCTTATCTCTAATAAAGTTAATATGTTTTTAAATTCACTGTATTCTTTGACTGATGTCCACCATCCCGTTAATTTAAATTATTTATTAACATTAGAAAATAATGAGTTGGTATACCGACTATTGTATAAACATATTTTAGATATTAAGCTTAAATTGTAATTGTAAAATATAGAGTAAGTATTTCTTGTAAATTGTTATATGTTAAAAGATAAAGAAAAGAAAAGAAATAAAAAAAAAATAAAAAAAAAACAAAAAAAAAAGAAAAAAAAATATAAAAAAGGTATATAAAAAAAATAGAAAAAATATATAATAATTAAAAAAATATAAAAAAAATATGTAGATAAAAATGAATGACGAACTTGGACAGTCCATAGTAAAATAGCTTTCGAATGAAGTAGAGGGCTAAAGAAGAATGTTGCAGTTTTTGCTGTGGAACTCTGAGAACATCATTTAGAAAAAAATAAATAAAAAAAAAATATATAAAAAATTATTAAAAAAAAATACAAAAATAATTATTTATTAGTAGAATTGTTTATTATATTAGTATTAATTATATTAGTATATAATTGTTTATTATATTATTATATTAGTATTAGTTTTAGGATAAGATACGAAAAAATGACTAATAAAATAAAAAATAGTAAAATTGGCGAATGGATTTAGTGTCCGCAGTCATATAAACCCAAACAAACAACAAGGATTGTAAGGTTAGGTTTATGTTGTTTTCACCCAATTTTGAAAAAATGTGAAAACTTTGAATTATCCACGTCCGTCTGTCTGTGATCACAACTCCTCCGTCAATATATCAGCTAGAATGACAAATGAGGTGTCAAATGAAAGCTTATAATACAAGGATGGTAATAAAGGTGAGAAGTTTTACCTAGGCTGTGTCCGTCGGTCTCTCCGACCGCGAATATAACCCCTCCGACGTTATACCAGCTAGAATGGCAAATGAGGTGTCAAATGAAAGCTTATATTCCAAGGGGGAATTTCGTAGGGGATTTCAACAGCCACCATGAGATGTGGAAATACTCAGACACTGACAGAAATGGCACGTCCCTTGTGGAATGGGCAGAGGAACATGGTGCCCACCTTCTATTCGACGCCAAAGATAGAGGCACTTTCAGATCTGCGGCCTGGAGGAGAGAATATAACCCTGATCTCTGTTTTGTTACCATTGACAACAAAGGCCAACCGCTAGCAGCATCACGAAGGGTTATGCCCGACTTTCCACATAGTCAACATCGCCCCGTCCTAATCAAGATCGGTATCAGCATTCCGATTATAAGATCGTTCCCACGCCCCAGATGGAACTTCAAGAAAGCTAACTGGTCTGCTTTCACCAGTAACCTTGACAAATGCCTAGGATGGATTCCACCAAAGGGCTAGAACTACGGGAGACTAACAGGAGCAATAATCACCTCAGCAAAAGCGACAATCCCTAGAGGATACCGCAAAGAATATATCCCTGGTTAGACAGAACAGAGCGAAAAACTGTATGAAGAATATTGCGAAGATGGAAAGCAGGAGATTGCAGACGAACTACTCCACAGCATTGATGCTGCCAGGCGTGAAAAATGGACCCAGACAGTAGAAAACCTAGACTTTCAGAAGTCAAGTCGACAAGCTTGGTCCTTACTACGGAAACTCAGAAGTAGCAACCCACCCGCTCGCCAAACCAACCTAGTAACTCCAGACCAAATAGCTACGCACATAGTGTCAACCTCTAGGGCACCTCAAAATCGTTTACATACAATTAAAGTAAAAAAAGACCTCAAAACCATAAAATCTAGTCTTGCACACTCAACAGAATATTCCAACCCATTTACGCATGAAGAAATATCGCAAGCCCTAAATGAAATGAAAACAGGAAAAGCGCCGGGTTTCGACGCCATTCACGCTGAGTTCCTCAAACATAGCGGCAGATTCACTAGGCAATGGCTCGCAAAATTCTTTTCTGACATCCTTCAAACGGGAAACGTCCCCCACCAACTCAAAAATCGTCGCCATTTTAAAACCAGGGAAAAGTAATAATTCACCGAAAAACTATCGCCTCATCGCACTCTTAAGTATGGTGTACAAATTGTTCGAAAGACTGTTGTATAATAGAATCAGCAAAACCATATTCCAACATTTACCAGTGGAACAGGCAGGATTTCGGCCAAACCGCAGCTGCACAGACCAGGTACTCGCCCTGACCAATTATGTGGAATCAAACTTTCAAAAGCAATTAAAAACAACCGCTGTCTTCATCGATCTATCTGCTGCTTACGACACTGTGTGGCGACAAGGGGCAATATATAAATTAATGCGAATAATCCCATGCAGAAAGACCACTGAGGTTATTAACGCCATGCTATCCAACAGATGTTTTAAAGTTATATTGGGAGACAAGACTAGTACCCAAAGAAAACTGAATAATGGACTTCCACAAGGATCCGTGCTGGCTCCCATGCTTTTCAGCCTCTACATTGCAGACATGCCAGAAACCACATCAAAAAAGTTTGGATACGCAGACGACTGGACGCTTGCCGCAAGTCATAAAGAATTCGAGGTCACTGAACGCATTCTAACAAACGATTTAAATGCCCTAGGGAATTATTTCCGCAAATGGAGATTGCAACCCAATCCAACTAAGACAGAAGTGTCCTGCTTCCATTTGAACAACAAGATGGCCAACTATCAACCTCAAATCCATTTTGAGGACAGACTCCTTAACTATAATAAACACCCAAAATACTTAGGTGTTACACTTGACAGAACGCTAAACTTTAAAGAGCATCTTACTAAGACTGCTGCAAAACTCCGAACTCGTAACAACATCCTGCAAAAGCTCTGCGGCACTACATGGGGCTCCTCAGCACCCACACTTAGATCGACAGCATTAGGACTGGTATACCCCGTCGCGGAATACTGTGCACCAGTATGGATAAACAGTCAACATACTCACCGTGTTGATGTCCAACTCAACCAAGCCATGCGAACTATATCGGGCACAATCAAGGCCACGCCCACTTACTGGTTACCAGCTTTGAGTCATATAGCTCCACCACCCATCCGCCGGGAACATGCCCTTGTCAGAGAATTTACAAAAATCAATACTGATCCTGAGCTCCGCTCCCATGTCGGAACTTCCGCCAGAGACATAAATAGGCTCCGTTCGAGACACCCGCCTCTAAAAACAGCAAAAAGGCTAGTAGATCAAAACTTTAATGTAACTGAACGGTGGAGAGAACAATGGGAGAATAACGCTGCACCAGCTAACTGGAACATGCCATGTATTACAAGCAAACCTGAGGGCTTCAACCAACCGAGACGAATTTGGACCACACTCAATAGAATAAGGACGAACTGTGGCAGATGTTCCGACTCACTTTTCAGATGGGGAAAAATACATTCACCAAATTGCGACTGCGGCGCCGAAAGGCAAACAGTAAAACACATGGTAGAGGTATGCCCGATTAGATCCTATAACGGCAACCCTTCGGATTTCCTGGTTGCTACAAAAGAGTCAATCGAATATATTTATAATCTAGATGTTTGTTTGTAGAATATTTTTGTATTTACTGTTGTTTGTAATTTATATATATGTATATATATGAACCTGTGATGTAGCCATACGCTAAATAAATAAATAATTATATTCCAAGGATGCTAATAAAGGTGAGAAATTTTACCTAAGCTGTGTGTCCGTCGGTCTCTCCGACCGCGAATATAACTCCTCCGACTTTATACCAGGTGGAATGACAAACGAGGTGTCAAATGAAAGCTTATAAGCCAAGGATCGTACTAAAGGTGAGAAATTTTACCTAGACTGTCTGCCTATCGGTCTGTCCGACCGCGAATATAACTCATCCGTCCTTATACCAGCTAGAATGGCAAATGAGGTGTTAAATGAAAGCTTATAATCCAAGGATGGTACTAAAGGTGAGAAATTTTACCTAAGCTGTGCGTCTTTCGGTCTCTCCGACCGCGAATATAACACCTCAGACCTTATACCAGGTAGAATGACAAATGAGGTGTCAAATCAAAGCTTATAATCCAAAGATGGTACTAAAAATGATAAATTTTACCTAGGCTGTCTGACCGTCGGTCTGCCCGACCGCGAATATAACTCATCCGTCCTTATACCAGCTAGAATGGCAAATGAGGTGTCAAATGAAAGCTTATAATCCAAGGATGGTACTAATGGTGAGAAAGTTTACCTAAGCTGTCTCTCCGACCATGAATATAACTCATCCGTCCTTATACCAAGTAAAATAACAAATGAGGTGTCAATTGAAAGCTTATAATCCAAGGATGGTAGAAAAAGTGAGGAATTTGACCTAGGATGTCTGTCCGTCCGACCGAGAATATAACAAATGTGGTGTTAAATGAATATAAATGAAGCTTATAATCCAAGGATGGTACTAGAAGGTGAGAAATTTTACCTAGGCTGTCTGTCCGTCGGTCTCTCTGACCGCGAATATAACTCCTCCGTTCTTATACCAGTTAAAATGGCAAATGCGGTGTCAAATGAAAGCTTATAATCCAAGGATGCTACTAAAGGTGAGAAATTTGATCTTGGCTGTCTGCCCGACCGCGAATATAACTCCTACGTCATTTTATCAGGTAGAATGACAAATGAGGTGTCAAATGAAAACTTATAATCCAAGGATTGTACTAAAGGTGAGAAATTTGATCTTGGCTGTCTGTCTATCCGATCGCGAATATAACTCCTACGTAATTGTACCAGGTAGAATGACAAATGAGGTGTCAAATGAAAGATTATAATCCAAGGATGGTAATAAAGGTGAGAAATTTGACCTAGGATGTCTGTCCGTCCGACCGAGAATATAACTCCTCCGTCACTTGACCAGGTAGACTGACAAATGTGGTGTTAAATGAAAGCTTATAATCCAAGGATGGTACTAAAGGTGAGAAATTTTACCTAGGCTGTCTGTCTGACCCGTTGTCCTAGGTGAACGACAAACGCGACACGACGCGACGCGAAAATATCAAGTAATGGTTGTATTCAGTGCTGTTTTTGAAACAATAGAGGTTCCGGTACGGTATGTTCCGGGGGTCTGGGGAGCGTTCATAAGGGGGTCTGTCCCCGGGAAATCTTTTTATATTTAGCCTCAATAAGGGCGTTTTAAAGCTATTTGGGAGCAAGGAAAAAATTCAGGAATTCGTCTATAATTTGGTTGTTTTTTTTTTATTTTTTGTCCCAAAAGGTGCCGGTACGGCGTACCGGCGCGTACCGTCACAAAAACAGCACTGGTTGTATTTGTGTATGGCCTACGTTTTAGGATTAATCAGTCTACGACAAGACGCGACGAAGTACGAACTTGATTTGTTCGCGACGAGACACGACACAGCGTGACGCCCCATTGCTTTTTTAAATTCAAATTATGCTACGCAATAGCTTATTAAATAAATAAAAACTAATAATAACTATATAGTACCAGTGTTTTTTCATTAACATACCTTAAAGTCAGTAACAGCCTCTACTCAATAGAATTTGGTTTTTGAAAATTATTTATTGATAGCTCAGTTATTGGGTGCGTTCGGACGACCATAGCGGCTGGCTGCCAGCAGAAATCGGCTGAGTGGTTGCATCCAGCCGTGATAGGGAAAGCTTAGTAAATCTCTCAGCGGCTGGCTTCCAGCGGTGACGTCTGACAGCTACTGCTGGCTCAGCTGTCCAGCCGCTGTGGTCGTCCGAACGCACCCAATAATACTGAGTTTAGCAGCTGCAATGATATAATCGAAAGTGAATAAGCCACAATACTCTTTAAACCAACGTGGATTATTTCATTAATTTCGGATATAAATGATTAAACTCTCCATAATTTACTCGTTATAAATATATGACATTTGTTGTCTTTCTTTTTCGTTTATGGAATTTTTTAGCTTACTATTTAAAATATGAATTTTCTAGTAACACTGCCGTATACTTCCCCACACTTAAGAATAGGAATGAATAATTGACATCGTCACGTTTGTCCTGGTTTGAGTGATGAAAAGCGACGCTACATAAGCCACACGTCGCGTGAATTACAGGTCGCATCGCAACGCATCGCATCGCGTCGCGTCGTTTTCCGTCGCTCGCCTAGGACAACGGGTGACCGCGAATATAACTCCTCCGTCCTTATACTAGGTAAAATGCCAAATGCGGTGTCAAATGAAAGCTTATAATCCAAGGATGCTACTAAAGGTGAGAAATTTGATCTAGGCTGTCTGTCCGACCGCGAATATAACTCCTACGTCATTGTATCAGGTAGAATGACAAATGAGGTATCAAATGAAAGCTTATAATCCAAGGATGGTAATAAAGGTGAGAAATTTGACCTAGGATGTCCGTCCGACCGAGAATATAACTCATCCGTCACTTGACCAGGTAGAATGACAAATGTGGTTGTTAAATGAAAGCTTATAATCCAAGAATGGTACTAAAGGTGAGAAATTTTACCTAGGCTGTCTGTCCGTCGGTCTGTCTAACCGCGAATATAACTCCTCCGTCCTTATACTAGGTAAAATGACAACTGCGGTGTCAAATGAAAGCTTATAATCCAAGGATGCTACTAAAGGTGAGAAATTTGATCTAGGCTGTTTGTCCGACCGCGAATATAACTCCTACGTCATTGTATCAGGTAGAATGACAAATGAGGTGTCAAATGAAAGCTTATAATCCAAGGATGGTAATAAAGGCGAGAAATTTGACCTAGGCTGTCTGTCCGTCCGACTGAGAGTATAAGTTTTCACCCAATTTTGAAACCCCTATCACCCAATTTTAAAAAAATGTGAAAACTGAAATATCCACGTCCGTCTGTCTGTGATTACAACTCCTCCGTCAATATACCAGCTAGAATGACAAATGAGGTGTCAAATGAAAGCTTATAATCCAAGGATGGTACTAAAGGTGAGAAATTTTACCTAGGATGTGTCCGTCGGTCTCTCCGACCGCGAATATAACTCCTCCGACCTTATACCAGGTAGAATGACAAATGAGGTGTCAAATGAAAGCTTATAATCCAAGGATGGTACTAAAGGTAATAAACTTTACGTAGGCTGTCTGGCCGTCGGTCTGTCCGACCGTCAATATAACTCATACGTCATTGTATCAGATAGAATGACAAATGAGGTGTCAAATGAAAGCTTATAATCCAAGGATGGTAATAAAGGTGAGAAATTTGACCTAGGCTGTCTGTCCGTCCGACTGAGAGTATAAGTTTTCACCCAATTTTAAAAAATGTGAAAACTTTGAATTATCCTCGTCCGTCTGTCTGTGATCACAACTCCTCCGTCAATATACCAGCTAGAATGACAAATGAGGTTTTAAATGAAAGCTTATAATCCAAGGATGGTACTAAAGATGAGAAATTTTACCTAGGCTGTCTGACCGTCGGTCTGCCCGACCGCCAATGTAACTCCTCCGTCCTTATACCAGCTAGAATGGCATTTGAGGTGTCAAATGAAGCTCATAATCCAAGGATGGTACTAAAGGTGAGAAAGTTTACCTAAGCTGTCTGTCCGTCGGTCTCTCCGACCGCGAATATAACTCCTCCGTGCTTATACCAGGTAGAATGACAAATCAGGTGTCAAATGAAAGCTTATATAATTCAAGGATGGGACAAAAGGTGAGAAATTTGACCTAGGATGTCTGTCCGTTCGACCGAGAATATAACTCCTCCGTTACTTTACCAGGTAGTAAAATGACAACTGCGGTGTCAAATGAAAGCTTATAATCCAAGGATCGTACTAAAGGTGAGAAATTTTCCCTAGACTGTCTGACCATCGGTCTGTCCGACCGCGAATATAACTCATCCGACTTTATACCAGGTAGAATGACAAATGAGGTGTCAAATATAATCCAAGGATGCTACTAAAGGTGAGAAATTTGATCTAGGCTGTCTGTCTGTCTGACCTCGAATATAACTCCTACGTCATTGTATCAGGTAGAATGACAAGTGAGGTGTCAAATGAAAGCTTAGGTGTCAAATGAAATTTGACCTAGGATGTCTATCCGTCCGACCGAGAATATAACTCCTCCGTCACTTGACCAGGTAGAATGACAAATGAGTGTTTTAATTGAAAACTTATAATCCAAGGATGGTACTAAAGGTGAAAGATTTTACCTAGGCTGTCTGACCGCGAATATAACTCCTCCGTCCTTATACTAGGTAAAATGACAAATGCGCTGTCAAATGAAAGCTTGTAATCCAGGGATGCTACTAAAGGTGAGAAATTTGATCTAGGCTGTCTGTCCGACCGCGAATATACCTCCTACGTCATTGGCATAGAATGACAAATGAGGTGTCAAATGACAGCTTATAATCCAAGGATGGTAATAAAGGTGAGAAATTTGACCTAGGCTGTCTGTCCGTCCGACTGAGAGTATAAGTCCTCCACTATAACAGGCAAAATGACAACAAAGTTGTTGAGAAACTTGACCTAGGACTTCCGGTTTTAGAAATGTGGCCAGAAGTACTGTTTTAAAGTCACCGGAATAGTACAAGTGATATATTATTGAACGCGACTTCGCAAGAAGAGAACAAATATATACTTCCGGTTTCATTACTGTCTGCCCGTCTGTCTTTCTCCTAGGTTATTCATACAGATAGAATGACAAATGAGGTGTCGAATGAAAGCTTATAACCCAAGGATGGTATTAAAGATGAGAAATTTGACATCGGACTTCCGTTTTTAAAATTGCAACCGTAAGTACTGTTTTAAAGTCACCGAAATAGTGTAAGCGATATATCATTCGATGTGCCTTAGCAAGATGAGAACAAATGTAAAATTTTGATTTTTATATCATTTCCGGTTAAAAAGTTCTAACCAGAAGTGCCGTTATAGTCGCAGAAATATTACATATAACACATCAATCGAAGCGTATCGAAAAGTTGATTTTGAATCTTTAGTTTCGGTTTTGAAGTCATTTCTGTTTAAACAATGATGACCCAAAGTTTAGTAAAAATCGTTTATCAATCGGCGCAAAGTTACATGAAGCGTTCAAATATCGACTTCCAGTTCTACTTTCGATTACTTTGGGTGAAAACCTAGGACTTACGAAGTCGAATTATTTGTTTTGATTTGTTTTTAGATAGAAATCAAGTGAATATTTAACGTAGAACGCTGCTTCAGGTTATACCAGGATCTTGTGCGGCATTTTATTAATTTAATAAATCAAATATAAAGCAGCACAAAATTAAAAATATCAAAAACATAGACATAAGATAATTAAAAACACGTAGGTAATAATAAGATTAAAACAATAATTAAAAATGACGAGTAAAGCTAATAATTTAAGAATAGAAGGGTAATACAATTTTAAAAATTGTACAAAAATGAAATCGAGAGTTATAAGTTGAAATTTATAAACATAGAGATTTTAAGTAGAACCATACCTACTTTTAGGGTTATCTTCCCATCATGCGATGTGCCATGTTCCCATCATTCTCTCGCACTCGCTCCAACTTGTACTATTTCTACATGAGGTTCTCTTTGTTAGATAAACCAGTAGTTACTTATTTTTTAACGTTTAAGAAATAACTCATCTCAACGGTGACGGATACGTCAAAGTTATCTTAACTTTAACGCAAACGTTAAAGATAACTTCGGTCATCCATCACAGGGATGATTGTCTTAAATCAGGTAGAAGTTCTAGGTAGGTACTCTACATGGTAGAAAATGTTTGATATAATATAAAAAATATAGTTTAAAGCCCAATTTACCTTACGACGGTACGTGCCGTAGAACAATAGACGGCGCACGTTCCCGTTGTCGCTCGTGCCGTTGTACTATAAACTAGCCAATGCTTTTCATATCAGACGATTCTTGAACGTGCCCCGTAGACAGATTCTGTCTAAATCCTGACCCGTTGCTTAACGGCGTGTAATTTGGGTTGCCTATATAAACTTGAATCGGCGAAATGGGCCTTTTGAGTTATTTAAAAAATATTACATACAAATAGAAATTGGAATAAAATAGAAATGGGAAAATTATTAATTTATAGATATTACAAAGAAAAGGTATCTAAATGGTTTTCGAGCAAGTCATGCTGTATGAAAGAGTTTTATAAATAATGTTATATAAATTTATGTAAAGTTTTATAAATTTGTTATACCTATTACCTAACCACTTTAAAAATTCACATTGTAAGGCATGAATAAATTAAATTATGTAGGTACTTAGTACCTTTTTAGATGTACAGTGGAACCTCGATAACTCGGATTAATCGGGACCGCGGCCGATCCGGGTTATCGAAAATCCGGGTTAGCCGGAGAGCATTGTAAAAATTAATAAAATACGGTATTCTTATAGATAAAGTCCGTTATAATTAAAATAACATGAAATATATATGCACAGTACACATATCTAACTTACCTATTATAGTTGTATATTGTATAGAGTATAGTATAGACAGTATAGAAAGAGTATTGTTCATTTCTAGGTAAAAAAAAACTCAGTCAGTTTCGGCTGTGTCAATTTCGTCTGCCATCGGAAGGATGTTAATGTTATTTAAGAACAGTGGCTCTTTCATTGTTTAAACTTTAAAAGACCATTGTTCTAAAAATAATTTTTTAAAAGAAAATAAATAAAGGAATAAAAGGTGTCTGTTGTTTGCGATAGCCCGATAATAGATAATCTGCTGCCGCCGTGTGCCATGAGTCATCTTTACCGTATAGTTCAAATTACAATACACAAATACCTATTATCTCTCAAATATTATATTATGGTCAAAGCCAAGTTTTATCAGTGAAACTCGATATTTTTAAGACATTCCAGAAGCGGCTACAGATAAAATGTTTTTAACATAATACATACATTTTTATTGTTGAAATGTTTGTCTGATGAAAATCGGTCCGGGTTAGCCGGACTTCCGGGTTATCGGGGGCCGACTTATCGAGGTTCCACTGTACTTAAAAATGAAACTGAAAAGTTATTACTATAAATATTGATCTGTGGCTATGCTTGACTTAAATAAAACAACGATTAGATAATATTATAAAAAATCACAAATTTTATTAAATTTGGGAAAAGTACATATCATAAATACAAATACCAATGTTAAAAAGTATTTAAATAACAAGTATTTAGGTACCCAGCAAACAGATTTGATCCCAGTTACGTGATAATTACGTTACATTTACGGCAAATTTCAACGAACACGTAACTCGGTGATTTATGACGGAAAAAAAAACGTATTTCAGTGCCAAATCATTCACCTATATATTAGTGCTTCCTTTATACATGTTTGACATTAGAATAATATAAAATCATAATGACGAATATAGTACATGTTTTGTATAGTAGGTGTGAATGTCGGTTACATCGCAAAGGTACGTTTATTTTACGTAATAATCACGAAACAGAAATAACTTCTTTTGGTTAAATTTTGAGAAATATTTTGGAAAACAAAATTTTACAACGGTGTTGGTTAAATACGTATCGCTTGAATTTTACTCACTGTATTTTATAGACATCGAAAAATTAGATGTATTTCACGTAAAAGTAATGTAAATAATACCAATATTTAAACAAAAAGTTTCTGATTTCGCTTTTAAAATCATTTAGTACAATCATTTCAATCCAACCTTGATTTGAAGCTATGTTTGCTATTTTTTTCTTTAAAAATATCACAGCAGCTAAAATGATATTGAGTCTAATTTTCAAATCGCGCGCGGTGATGACGTACTACCAAGCCTTTCTCCTCCTTTAAATACTATCACGTGACCACGGTACATGATTAACATAGTTAGTTCGAAAACTAAATTAATCGATTTATCGAATAATAGATACGTTTCGATAGGGTTATTTTTTATATTATTCTAGTATTGAAATATATTTTTAGTAAGACCAATTAGTTAATAGTAGAAGAAATTTAAAAACAAAAATAAAATACGTAATACTAATTTAAAGTAAGTAGAATAGTTTAACTGTAATTTAAAAATAATCGATTTTTATAATCGATGATCATAACCTCTAATATCAGCTTCTCACATTTCTGCACATTTCTCAGTTCTCACAACAAAAAGTGAAAGTGAAACGTGAAGAGCTTTATTTCCCTCGTTTTATTTTAGGCGGGTTTATTTATAATAAATAATGTCTTTCGTATTAACGTTTACCTCACTGCTCGAGAGTTGAAGTTTTTTTTTTTTTATTTTTTTTTTTTTATTTGCTAAGTGCTACAATCTGGTCTTTGACCAATGAGTAACTTTTTATCTATCCTATCTTACTAACTACTTAATATCTAAGAGTCACCCTTTGATGTCTTCTTAGTTGTCTTTATTATTAATGGCGCACTTTTTGATTGCGCACTATCACACAAAGCTCTGGTTTTCACTTTATCACGCACTACACCAACACGTTGCTTGCACACTAGTCGCGCAATGCTCCGCTATTAGCTTTGTCGCACACTACACCAACTCGTGAGGTTTGGTCCTCTTCAGTCTTCTTTTCTGGTTTGAGTTGTCCAGGAGCTGGATGGCCTCAATATTTTCGTGGAGAAGAAGTCTTTTTTCATGACTTTCTGCGTGTTTTCGGATTTCTTTGTCGACGGGCTCCATTCGTAGATCCTTGTGGATATCGTCATTACGGATGTACCAGGGTGCGTTAACTATGCCCCTTAATACTTTGTTTTGAAAAGTTTGTATTATTTTCAAGTTTGTCTTTTTTGTACATCCCCACAGTTTGATACCATACGTCCATACTGGTTTTATAACTTGTTTGTAGATTAGCATCTTGTTATACGTTGACAACCCTGAGTATCTTCCCAGTAGCCAGTACAATTTTTTATATTTAATATTTAATTCTTCCTTCTTTTTCTTTACATGGGCTTTCCAGCGAAGCTTCGTGTCTAGGGTTAAGCCCAGGTATTTGGCTGTGTTGGCATACGGAATGTCTTGTCCATTAATTTTTATTGGTGCGTACAGAATTTTTTTATTAGTGAAATCAACATGTACTGATTTGCTTTCATTCAATGTAATCTTCCACGTCTTAGTCCATTTTTGGAATTTGCTTATCGCATTTTGTAGTTTATTGGCTGTTTCTACGTTATCTTTACCTACTGCTAATATGGCGGTGTCGTCGGCAAAGGTAGCTAAACAGTAGTTATCGAATTCTGGTAGATCACATGTATAAAGGAGATATAGGACCGGGCCCAATACGCTACCCTGGGGGACTCCGGCTTTTATTTCTATAAGTTCAGAATAAGAATCATCTTGCTTGATTCTGAAATATCTATCAGTTAAGTACGATTTAATTATGTCTGTGTATGATTTTGGAAGAATAGTCTCTAATTTATGAAATAGTCCTTCATGCCAAACTCTGTCAAATGCCTGGGCAACATCTAAGAATAAAGCTGAACAAACTTTTCTTTCCTCTAGTGCATTTTCTATAATATCGGTGACTCTGTGGAGTTGGTCTATAGTTGAGTGTTTTTGCCTAAAACCAAACTGGTGATTTGGAATTAATTTTTTGTTTACTATAATTGGTTGCAATCTTCTGAGGAGAAGTTTTTCAAATAATTTAGACATTGTGGGTAGCAGTGATATTGGTCTATAGGAAGAGGTTATATGTGGTGGTTTGCCTGGTTTTGCTATCATTACTATTTCCGCCACTTTCCACAATGAAGGAATATATTTTAATCTGATCGCAGCATTAATTAAATAGGTCAACTTGACAATTGCTTTTCTTGGGAGCTGTTTTAATATTTGTCCTGTTATTAAATCAAAGCCAGGAGCTTTTCTCGGGTTTAAATTATACTTGATTTCTTTTATTACTTCTTCTACAGTTACTGGCATTATGTTCTCTTCTTCTTGCAAATGGTTGCTCTGTAATGCTTCTTCTTCTTGTTGTTGTTGATGCGGTTGAAATATTTTTTCTAGATGTGTAGCAAAGCATTCTGCTTTTTGTTCGCTGCTTCTAGCCCAAGTGCCGTCTTCTTTTTTTATGGGTGGTATTTGCATCATTGGTCTTTTTAATCCATTGGTTGCCTTCCATAGTGAGTATTCTGTGGATCTTTCATTCGTTAGGTTGTTTAAGTATGTCCTAATGGATTCTTCTTTAAATTCTTTTATCTCTCTTTTTAGTTGTTGGGTGAGATTATTTACAATTGTTTTATCTTGAGGAGCTCTACTTTGGAACCATTTTCGTCTTGCTTTCCGTTTTTCGTATACCAGCGTTCTAATTTCTGCCGGGTAGTTGCATCCTTTTAGGCGTCTTTTGATGTCTGGAGTACATTCCCAAGATATTCTTTGGATGTCTTTATTGAATTGGTCAACTTCTTTTTCAATGTCTTTTACGGTTCTAAGAGAAACGTTTAAATTAATTGTTTCTTCTAGCATTTGTCTGAAGCTTATCCAGTCGGTGTACTTATTAGTTAGCGAAGGGTTATTTTCTTTATATATTATGTTTTCGCTTAGTGTTAGTGTTATTGCTTTATGGTCAGAACATAACTTATGACATTCATCTATTTTCAGGTAGTTTTGCGATATATTTTTGGTTATGAAAAAATCAATTAGGTCAGGTATCTTGTTGGGGTCAGTAGGCCAATAAGTTGGCTTCCCTGTTGACAAGGTTATGGCTCCGTATTCATTCACAGCTTTTAAAAGTTCTCTGCCTTTTGTTGTGGTTAACCTTGAGCCCCAGTGGGTATTTTTAGCATTATAATCGCCTCCTACTATAAATCTATTTCCCAGCTCGGTAAAGAGATCAATATATTCCTCCTTACTTATTGCATGTTTCGGAGGACTATAGATTGCTGCCACTATCAGTGGGTATCTAAGAGTTCTAAGTGTTACTGCAGTTAACTGCACTTTTTCTGTTACGTAGTTGGCTTCTTCGTAATGTTGTAAATTTTCTTTAATTATCACTGCACTTCCTCCTTTTGCATTATTATCAGGATGAATCGCATGATAGACTCTATAACCGTGAAATTTGATAAATGAGTGTTTAGTAAAATGTATCTCTGAGATGAGGTATACATCTATATTTTCTGTCTGTAGAACTAATTGAAGCTCCTGCTGGTGGTTCAGGAGTCCGTTTGCGTTCCACACTAGTACCTTAATTGAATTAATATTGTTTCGATTTAGGTATAGCTCCTTTGGCACTATATTCTAATCTTTTTAGCCTCTCATCCAGTGTTGTTATGATTTGTTCTTGATTTTCTAGCTTCGCTAATATGAGTTGCAGATTTTGTTCGATATTATTAGTTCGTTCCTCCTTTTTGCCACTTTCCTTTTCGTTGTTTACTGCTGGTGTGAGTTTTTATTGAATCTCACCCCACCGTGGCAAAAGGGGTTTAATTTTACCTTTTGCCTAATTGGACATACGTAAATATTTTTGGACCATACGCATGTCCCCAAAGTAATTTAATTGTCCTTCGATTGTACAAAACAGTGAACTATTAGGAGAACTGGTTCGAATATTTAATTTGGTTTGGTTTTAAAGTTACTAATTAATACGACAGTAAGGGTTGTGTTTTAGCGAGAAATACAGGTATTCAGCGAACAAAACATTTATTAACAAAAAAACAACGAGTTTAACAAATAAGCGGCTTAACGATAAATTATAGTCTTAATAGCGAACGGGAGAACGTAAGAGTCTTTTTAATCTATTAATTATTGCGGAGAGAGTATTTTTACAGCGAAAAGAGACGCACAAGCGAACAAAGTGTTCATCTCTGAGAGCAGAAAGAGACTACTGAAATTCTATTCAAATCTCTGCATTATTATCTTTGATAGTTTTCCACTATTCGCCCTAAAAAGGGCCACACACATGTTACACTTCTTTGGCAAAAATGACCTGCTTACGCCGAAACGATAAAAATGCAGCCATATGTCTATTTTATGAAACACACAACGCTACACTCAAGTTTTTCAGAGAATTAAATATTTTAAACACAATACAGATTGTCCCAACAGATTTACAGAGAGATATTTTTATAAAAGCAAATTAATGTAAATAACTGTTGTTTTCACAACATACTCCCCCGCGTTGAAGCACTGGCTTTAACATAAACCTAACCTAACATAAATCAACTTACAACGTTCTTAAGCGAAAACACTAAACTTAACTTAATTTTAACAGTCATTTGGTAGAGGACACAATTTATTAATAGAGCGCTTGAAGACTCCATCTTTAGTTTTGACCGGATGCAACTCTTACTCGGCCATCCTTTCCGGGAAAGACATCAATCACTCTTGCTAGAGCCCAGTAAAGAGGAGGAGTGTTATCTTCAATCAACAAGACGAGATCGTTGGGCTCTAGGTTCTTATGAGGAAGAAACCATTTAGGGCGATTTTGGAGTCGGTTCAAGTAGTCAATTGACCATTTTTTCCAAAACATTTGTTGGAGTTTAGAGAGATGTTGCCATAAACTTAATCTATTTTCGGGAATGTGGATCACATCCCTTTCAGGAAATGACGTAAGAGATTGTCCAATCAAGAAATGTCCAGGGGTCAGATAGGTTAGATCAGAGGGATCATTTGAGAGGGAGCAGAGCGGTCGAGAGTTGAGCACAGCTTCAATTTGAGTCAGAACAGTGGTAAATTCTTCAAAAGTGAGCTTAATATCACCCATGAGTCTACGGATATGATGCTTTGCGCTCTTTATAGCGCTTTCCCAGATGCCACCATGATGAGGGGCTCGAGGAACTATGGTTTTCCAGCAAATATGAGATGATGCCAAAAAATCATTAATAGAGCGAGAGTTTTCTTTTTCTTTTAAAAACTTATAAAGTTCAAACAACTGATTACGAGCTCCCAAAAAGTTCGTAGCGTTGTCACTGAATATAGTCTGAGGGAGGCCTCTACGGCTAATAAAACGTTTTAGAGCGAGAAGAAACGTCTCTGTAGAAAGGCCGGACACGACTTCAATGTGAACAGCTCGAGTCGATAGACAAACGAAGAGAGCAATATAAGATTTTATCAAGGGAGCTTTGCGGAGTTTGGAAGCTTTAATCTGAAAGGGGCCACCAAAATCTAATCCGACATGAGCGAATACTCGAGAGGATTGCAAACGTTCCTTTGGTAAATCTGCCATAATCTGAATAGCGGGTTTGTCATTAAATCTAAAACAAACCATACATTGGTGTATGACCTTTTTAACTTCACGTAGTCCATTTAAAGGCCAATATTTAAGTCGAATTTGAGATAAAGTATTTTGAGGACCAGAGTGACAAAGTCTGATATGTTCTCTCTGAAGAATGAGACGTACTACACGATTTTTTGAGGGAAGGAGAAGAGGATATTTTTGATCAAATGTGACGTCTGAGTTACCAAGGCGACCTCCTACACGCAGCATTTCATTTTCATCCAAAAAGGGGTTTAAACGTAAAAGAGACTTATTGGATAGAGTTTTACCTTTTTTAATCTCAGAAATCTCAAGCGAGAAGGAAGAATACTGAAGCATCTTAACAATCTTCAGTTCGGCATTTTGAAGTTCGCTTACTTTAAGAGAATTTGATAACTTGCGAGAAGGCAATTTGGCATTATTGGCAAACCTGAATATAAATGCTAAAGTTCTTACAAACCTTGAAAAATTAGAGAACCTATCAGAAAGAGAGGTGAAAAAATCTATTTGATCATTTCGAACGTGAGGAGTTACTTTTCTTTCTTCGGGCAACTTAGAGGTATAAACTTTTGGATTGTATTTCAACAAATCCAACCGAGATTGATTCAAAAATTGAGGACCATGAAACCACAAAGAAGATTTAAGTATTTCAGCGGGTAGCATTCCTCGGGAGAGTGTGTCGGCAGGATTCTCTTTGGATCGTACGTGCCTCCAATGAGCGTTAGGAGAATTATCTAAAATTTGTGCAACCCTATTTGCTACAAATTGAGTCCAACGAGAGGGATGCGAACGAAGCCAAGCGAGAACAATTTCTGAATCCGACCACATATTTATAGAGTGTAAGCGAGAGAGTTTTTCTTCAATAATATTAGCAATCCTTGCTGTGAGCTTACTACACAATAGCGCACCCATGAGTTCCAATCTTGGGAGAGTCAAGGGTTTTAGCGGAGCGACACGACTCTTAGATGCTATAAGTGAACAAGATACTTGTTCAGATCTATAAATCACACGTAGGTAGATGCAAGCTCCATAGGCCTTTAAACTTGCATCCGAGAATGAGTGAATCTCAACACTGGTGATTTCTTGACTTAAGAAGAGACACCGAGGTATATTTAAATCCTTAAAATGCGAGAGACTGCGAACAAAATTTAGCCACTCATGCAACGTATCTGCATCTATGATATCGTTCCAATTAATTTTGGAAATCCAAATTTTTTGCATAATTAATTTAGCGACAACTGTAACTGGGTTAATTAGGCCTTGAGGATCAAATATTTGGGCAATCATTGACAGTACTTCTCTCTTGGTGTACGAGTCCTTTAAGGTAAAATTTGGGAGAGAGATTGAGAAGGTGTCAAGAATAGGATTCCAACATAAACCTAAAACCTTATTGGAGCCATTATCTGGAGCTATTACATAAGAAGTGTTCGAAGAGAGAGAAGAGATATTTTTTAAAAACAAGTCGTTAGAACACCATTTATGGAGAGAGATACAAGCGGTTCCAAGCAAACTAGTTATTTCCTTATGAGCTTTAAGGAGAGTCTGTACATCATTAGCGCCATAGAGAATGTCATCAATGTAACAACTATTTTGAAGAGCATCACTGGCCAGAGGATACTCAGTCTGATGAGTTTGTGCCAGTTCCATTAAACAGCGAGTACTCTGAAAGCTAGCGCTTTTAGTTCCATACGTTACGGTTTGCAATTCAAGACACTCAATGTCTTTTTCAGGGGAGTCACGCCAGAGAATATTTAAAAGAGAGGTTTGAGCAGGATTGATTCTAACTTGCCTATACATTTTTTGTATATCCGTTGTAAAAACGAAGGAATACAATCTAAACCGTAGCAAAATGTCAAAAAGTTCCGGTTGAAAAGTAGGACCTTTGAGTAAAATATCATTGAGCGAATAACCACTAGAACTTTTCATCGAACCATCAAAAACAACCCTAAGCTTTGTTGTTAAAGATTCTTCCTTAAACACACAGTGATGCGGTAGAAAATATTTATTTTCTAACTTTTCGTTGGTTAGAGAGAGAGGCACTATTTTCGCATGTTCGAGAAGAAGATATTCATTAATGAAAGATTTATATTGAGCGTATGTACTTTCGTTTTTTAAGAGCCTATGTTCTAAATTCATAAATCTTTTAAAGGCCATTTTAAAGGATTCACCTAACATTGTATTAGCGTTTTCAGAGACAAATGGAAGATTTACTTGAAAGCGGCCTGAAGGTAACACAAGAGTAGTTTTGCTAAATATTTGTTCCGCTAATTCTTCATCGGGAGTTAATTTACTAACGAGGGGAACTTCTTCAATTTCGAAAAATTGTTGAAGCAACTTATCCAACTGATTTTCTTCGGGTTCGGATTGAGCAAAGAGAGAAACATTTGACTGAGAGATAGCCAAATGTGAATTACGGTGAAAAACCTGAGGATTAATTGTACCAAAAATAACATAGCCTAAGTGAGTATTCTGAAGAATGGGAAGATTTTTTCCTAACCGTATAAATCCATCCGTCAATAATTCACTATAGATATCACCAGCTAGAAGCAAATCAATTTTACCCGGAACAGAATACGAGGGATCTGCGAGAGTGAGATCCTGTGGGACTTTTATTTTACTTCTATCTATAGTAGCTCTAGGAAGCCTACAAGTTATACTATCGAGTACAGCGAAAGAAGTTTTAAAACTTCTGTCATTTACATTATAGGGGAAAAATTCTAAGTTTAACATTTCGTTTGAGAGTGAGGTGTTTTCGGATATGGTTGATATCTGTAGCTGTTTAAAATAAGGGATGAGTTTTAACTTCTCAACCAAATCACGAGAGATAAACGAATGTTGGCTCCCATTATCTAGGAGCGCTCTGGCATGCATGGGTCTGCCGTCTTTAGAATAAACGGTTACTAAAGCGGTAGCCAACAGTACATCAGTTTTAACTGATAAAGCGGAGAGAGATGTGGCTGCCTGAGAATCTGGAAAATTCTGCATATCTACAGGAGGTCTGGATGAGCTAGTAGAAGCTTCATTTTGGCTGCGATTATTAAAAGAATGCTGAGTAGATATGGGAGCGACAAAACGAGAGGCACCTTGAGAATTTTGAGGAGTTTGAGCATTGCGCTCACGAGAGAGAGCTTGCCTATTGATGTTCCTAGAGGAAGAGACATTTTCAGAGGTTCCATGGAGGGATGAGTGATGATGACCCCCACACAAAGTACATGATCGAGTAGAGCCGCAATCTTGAGAGAAATGTTTACTACCCAAACAATTAAAACACAGTTTCTTACCTTTTACAAAATTAAATTTTTCCTGTAAAGAGAGGCATTTAAAATCATTACACTGATAAACCTTATGAGCATTACTTCTACAAAAAGTACAATTATTATCAGAGAAAGAGTGTGATGGTTGGTCAACTGATGAGAAGAAAGATGTTTTTGATTGAGACCTGTTATTAACCTTTTTATCATGATCTGAAACATTTAATTTTTCCTGAATATCACACTTTTTCTCGAGAAATTTAAAAAACTGTGAAAGGGTAGGTAAGGTCTTTGTCCCAATATCATATTCAAAGGCCCTATGTGTAGCAAAATCTAATTTTTGTAAAAATATTTCAATTAATAGTAAATCCCAATGCTCAATTGGTACGGACATATTTTTCAAAGCGAGCAGCGTCTGCTGAGCTAGAGTTAAAAATTGGCGTAATGCCTTTGAATTACTTTTAACTAGAGATGGAGCCTTTAACAATTTTTGAATGTGTAAGCTAATCACTCGCGATTTGTTTTCGTAACGATCTTTGAGAGTTTTTACAGCTATATCGAAATTTTCGTCGATAACTTCGATGTTGTCGATCAACTGGAGGGGTTCATTTCGCAGGAACGATTTAAGGTAAATAAATCGTTGCACATTATTGAGTTCTTCATTGTTCACTATTAGCGTCTCGAAGAGCTGGTAGAACGAGTTGAACTCAGAGAATGACCCGCAGAACGTTTGCATGGTGATCTCCGGAAGCCTAACTTTAGCAGTGGCCACAGTTGACTGAGTGCTATTTGATCTGAGAGGAGGGGGGCCCAACAATAACTCGTCCATCTTACGCTGTAGGCCCGCGAGAATAGAGAAATATTTTTGCTCAGTTGTTACCCTGTCTTCTGCTTCAGTACCGGCTTCATCAATCTCATCTATCTGATCCATTATTTCTTCATATTTTAAAAAACAGGTTTTTAATTCTGTTTGCCGAAATTGAAATTGTAGCGCATCCTTTTCCGTACTAGCCTTTTGTGAGAGCCAGTTTTCGATCCTTGTAATTTTAGCCTTCAAAGGCGTCCTTTTTTTCTTGAGGTCTTCCATTTCTATCCCGAATTCGATTGAACACACGGCGAGAGAGAGTCTATCGATACGCGGCAAAATCTAAATTGCACTGGAGAGTTTTTTGTCAATTAACAAGCGCGGCGAGAGAATAAGAGTCTAAGTTTCACAGAGAGATACAGCGTCTACGTTAAATGTCTACAAAAGTGTTTTTGACCGTAAAATGTCTTTGAGCAGAGTTTACCTTGGATCAGCAATAAAAGTTTTAAAAAATGGAAAAAGCTCACCAAATTAGTCCAATTGATAAAGCAACAGGCGGCAGCTACTAACCACACACAATAACTTCACTTCCTTTTACTTAGAGTTTATCGCGACGCGAACTAACAAGTCTTGTAGAGGTATTACACACAAAAATGTCCGAAAAAGCGGCACAAACACTAAAACCAAACAAAAATCCGGGTCGATGTAGACCATCAAATGGTGTGAGTTTTTATTGAATCTCACCCCACCGTGGCAAAAGGGGTTTAATTTTACCTTTTGCCTAATTGGACATACGTAAATATTTTTGGACCATACGCATGTCCCCAAAGTAATTTAATTGTCCTTCGATTGTACAAAACAGTGAACTATTAGGAGAACTGGTTCGAATATTTAATTTGGTTTGGTTTTAAAGTTACTAATTAATACGACAGTAAGGGTTGTGTTTTAGCGAGAAATACAGGTATTCAGCGAACAAAACATTTATTAACAAAAAAACAACGAGTTTAACAAATAAGCGGCTTAACGATAAATTATAGTCTTAATAGCGAACGAGAGAACGTAAGAGTCTTTTTAATCTATTAATTATTGCGGAGAGAGTATTTTTACAGCGAAAAGAGACGCACAAGCGAACAAAGTGTTCATCTCTGAGAGCAGAAAGAGACTACTGAAATTCTATTCAAATCTCTGCATTATTATCTTTGATAGTTTTCCACTATTCGCCCTAAAAAGGGCCACACACATGTTACACTTCTTTGGCAAAAATGACCTGCTTACGTCGAAACGATAAAAATGCAGCCATATGTCTATTTTATGAAACACACAACGCTACACTCAAGTTTTTCAGAGAATTAAATATTTTAAACACAATACAGATTGTCCCAACAGATTTACAGAGAGATATTTTTATAAAAGCAAATTAATGTAAATAACTGTTGTTTTCACAACAACTGCATTGGCAAATGTTAGATTTTCGTTAACTTGCCTGCTTACTGAAGGATGTTTATTAACCCCCCTTTTTTTATCTATTGCTCTATTCCTCATGTTTTGTAATTCAATAGCCACTTTACAGCCACGATAGTTAGCTGGATGCTCTTGTCCACAGTGTACGCATTTAGGTTTGACATCTTTTGATTTGGTACACTCCTTAGTATGATGCTTCCCTGTGCATTTGACACATCTCGCTTGTCTGGCGCAAAATTTTTGGGTATGCCCATATGCCTGGCAATTTTTGCATTGAGATATTAATTTGGAGGATTTAAATGGTTGGATTTCGACTTTACATTGTAGTATATGCTGTATACTATGTATTTTATTTATATCTTCGCTATTGTCAAAAGTCACTATGAACATGTCAAGTGGTTCCTTGGTACGCCACTTAATTTTATTTATAGCATTCACTGCTTTAAAACCTCTCCTTACCAATTCTTCAATTATGCTGTCTGGTTTGCACGAATGCGGGAGATATTTGACTATTACCTTAATTGGTCGGGTTCTTTTATCTTCGTATGTGAACCAACTGTGTGGTGTTTGCTCTCGTAGTATTTTTGTCACGCCACGATACGTATTCTCATCGTTGGCTTTAATTTTGAAGTTCTCTTTATTTACCATTTGGATTATAAATTTATTTATACCTATTTCCTTTGTGAGCAGTTCGATAAATTTATTATATTCTTTAATTGCTTCCACTATTATTGGTGGTGGAGGTTGGACTTTTTTTTGTTTTGGTTCAAGCCTATTGGTTATTTCTTCATTTTTTGTAGGAGTAGGTGGAGAAAATGAGGTATTCATTATTTTCCTTTTTTTTTGCCTGTTTCTTACCCTTACCCATTCTGTTTCTTTAGCCAGTTCCTCTTCATCAGTCTCGTATTCTTGCCTGGGAGGTGGCGTTGCCTCAGTATTTTTAGCGTTATTATTTGATTGATTGCAAATCTGTTTGATTTGATTTTCTAGCATACTTATATGTGTTTGCATTTGCGTGATCATACTATGTAGTTGATCTTTTTCATTGCTGACTTTTACCCATTCTGTATATAATAATTGTTCGTTTTGGGAACGTTGACAATTTTCTTGAAATAAATTATTATTTTGTTGCATTAAAAACGCTTCGTTTATTGTAGTCGGTTGCATTCCTCCTGCAGCCATATTAGTCCTGTCGCCAGGGGGGGTACAACGGCCTCGTTAATTCAGATGGACTTACTCAAGTTTTTTTTATGTATTTTGACCCGTAGAACACGAATTTTTTGGGTAATAGTTGATCCGGATGTCGATAAGATTGTTATAGACCAAGAACTTGAGGAATCAAATAACAGCGATTTTTGGCAAAACAAAACACTATTTTGTATTTTTTGGGCCATTTTAAGTAAAAAATATTTCTACAAGTTTTTTCGTAGGATGCACAGTTTTCGAGATAAACGCGGTTGAACTTTAAAAAAATCGAAAAATTGCAATTTTTGAACCCGAATAACTTTTGATTAAAAAATAAAATAGCAAGTCTGCTTACCGCATTTAAAAGTTTAAGTCAAATTATATCGGTTTTGATTATTTCCATTGGTAAAAATTTATTTTTTTATTGTTTAACAAAGCTATAAACACGTAGGGTTTCCCGTGCTTTTACATGTGTTTTAACGCATGTAACGTAGAAATAGTCTTGATTGCACTAGTACCTATTCTACCTACTCGTTCGATTTTAAATGAGAAATCATAGAAACATCACTCACGCACTAGTTGTTTGTAGCTTTGTTTAACAATAACACAATAAATTTTTAGCAATGCAAATAATCAAAACCGACATAATTTGACTTGAACTTTCAAAGGCGCTAAGCAGAATTGCTATTTTATTTTTTAATCAAAAGTTATTCGGGTTTAAAAATTGCAGTTTTTCGATTTTTTGAAAGTTCAACCGCGTTTATCTCGAAAACTGTGCATCCTACTAAAAAACTTGTAGAAATATTTTTTGCTTAAAATGACCCAAAAAATACAAAATATTGTTTTGTTTTGCCAAAAATCGCTGTTATTTGATTCCTCAAGTTCTTGGTCTATAACAATCTTATCGACATCCGGATCAACTGTTACCCAAAAAATTCGTGTTCTACGGGTCAAAATACATAAAAAAAACTTGGGTAAGTCCATCTGAATTAACGAGGCCGTTGTACCCCCCCTGGCGACAGGACTATATTTATATTTTATTCTTTATCCAAACACGGTTAACCTGTATTTGTTTTGAATTTAACTTTAATCAACATTTTCGATAAATGTAATTCTTAAATTATATTATTTAAAATAACCACTTACCGACCTGAATCGAGTGATCCACAAAAAGAAGTTTCTGTCCAAGTAGTAGTTAAGCACTTAATGAGTTTTTAATTTACCGCACTTAAACTACAATAGTTTGTAAATTTCGCGTATGAAGAAATTTTGCCCACTTCGACAAAAGGCGCAGATTTCTTCTTAAAAACACTATTATTTAGTTTGTTTTATTATAATTAATAACTTTAATTTAAAGTCTAAATTGTAACGAGTTAAGCGATGGACTACCCCAGCTAATTGAAACAATATTCGAAAATATTACCTCAATTAACCAAGATAGCCATCGTTACACCCTTAGCTTAGCTCAGTCGCTCAGGTGTGTGTTCGTCTTGTCCTAACCTCAGATATGAACTATGAAAATTGGAATGGAAGCAAACAAAACATAGTTTTTAACTAATCATGTTTATTGTTCATAAAGATATAATAAATAAAATGACTTAGTAAATTGCATTAACAAATGTATTCAAATTCTTGCCAAAAACAACAATTCTGGATTATACTTATGGCTTTTGGTAGCTGATGGTATCTTCTTGATGTCGTATGGTACTGCTGCTGGTTCTGCAACGGGCTCTGGGGTTGTAGGTGTTGTATTCCACCAGGCCTACGGATGTTGGTCGTTGCAGTCTTGGTTATGTGGTTGCAGCCCTGATGACATGGTCCTCGTTGTTGTATCGCCGGCGATTTGAGGGTTGTTGAAACTCCCGGAGGGAGAAAAGTGGTTTCTTTCCAAAAAACTATAAAATAGAGACACATATCAATCATCAAGAAGAAAAACCAACGTGTGCCATCTGCCGTTCTAATCGTCAGAAAGAGTAGCAGATGACAAGAATAAATCAAATGAAATTTAGATGAGAATAGTTAAAATTCTGATTACTAAACGTGCATACATGTAAATTAAAAGATAATTATATTTGAAACTAAAATATCAGAACACATGGTCTGACATTGGAAGTTAGGTTAGATGAAAAAAAATTAGAAAAACTGTTAGACGGAGAAATATAATTACAATATAATATTCTTACCCCAAGAGGAAGATGATTTGTTGAAATAAAATGATCTAATTTTGGAATTACATGCCTTTTTAAGGATTCATTTTTCCCTTCCAGTGTATGTCAGGGAGTAGGGGGTCAAGTCGATGAAGTGACACTGTCATTGAAAACGACATTTAAAATGACAACCAAGTACTATGAAGTAGCAGCATGTTCCGTATTGAGACAGATACTTACGGAGTAAGAATGTATACGAGGTACAGCCGGTTCCTAAAAAAACTGATACGACTCTTAGTAAGATTTCATCATGTTGAGCAGTGTATTTGATTGATCTGACATTATATTTATTATGACAGACAAATAATAAAATAAACAAAAACAAACAACTGATTCATGAAAAAACTAATAAGTATTTTAGAAAAATTTAAACGCAGGATGAAAGATTACATTATTACCGAGGGCGGAAAGCCCCTTAGAATAAACAAGCAGTTTCTATTGAATGAAATATTTGAAATTAAATATCACACTTTTTTTATTTTCAGCCCTGTAACTTATCAAAATAAATATTATAGAAGTTTTCAGGGACTTTCAGCCCTCGGTAATAATGTAGTCTTTCATTCTGAGTTTAAATTTTTCAAAAATATTTATTAGCTTTCTCAGGATTCGAAAAAAAATGAATACAATTAAAATACATTGAGAATTTTGACATGCGTCACAATTTTGCATTAACTCAATGTAAAATTCTAAACTGTTGAATTCCAGCTTCCCTAATTATTTGACATCAAAAGACATTAGAAACTATTTGTAGATGATTCAAATCTGTATTGAAAACAACTGTTAAAATTGGTCTACGTAATTAAACATATTCCAAAATTTTGTAAAAACGTAATACATTTCAGTTTTCAGCCCAAACTTAGGCCACACACAATGCAATAATGTTCACATTTTTGAACTGTCAATATTTTTATTTTATCATCTATTGTTTAAAAACAATACAGTTGATAAGATATCCTCAGTTGCGGAGAAAGTGGAGAAAGTATTAATAATAAAGATTAATAATAAAGTCTAATAACCGTGGAACAGAATAAGCTATCTGACAAATTTTAAGATTTGGCAGTGACATTGACAGTATGTAAATATTAAGTATTTATCCTTCAAAATACACTGCTCAATTTTCTACAAAATACGCGTCAAGAGTCGTATCAGTTTTTTTTGGAACCAGGTGTACGTTCAGTATGTTCAGATGATGATTTAAATAAAAAGAGATATAGTAAATAGAAGATAATAAAAGAGGGTAATAAAAGAGAGCGCCAACCGATTTTTAAAGGGGAAAATGGGTAAACCAAATAGAAGAAGATAATTATTAATGAAATATTAAAGGAAATAAGGTAAAATAATTATTTAAAAATAAAATATCAAAGATGTGACGTTTGTAACGTTACAAAATAACTGTTTCATATCACAACAGATTTATTTTAACACTTCAATTACATTAAAGTATAATTAGGTAGAGTTGAAGTGTTGTGAAAAAACAAGAAAGAGTCGTCAAAATAAAAAGTGACCTGTGTTGTGTTTTGTGTTAGCAAATTTTTTAATGTGTCTGTAGGTCGGTAGCATTTTTGGTTCATTATCTTGTATAATAAGACAAATGTTTTAAAGTCTCTAAATTCTACTAAATAAATACATTGTTAACACTTTATTTGCTTGTTTTATTTATATCATATGAGGATAATAATTACGTGATTCATAAGTTAATTAAGGTCGAATTATTTACGTGAACCGAGGACGTATCTTTCACGTGAATACTAATTTTACTAATATATACATTCCCTAAAAGATACATTAATCAACACATATTTGCAACGTGAATTTCCCGAAACATTTTATTGCTATTTAAGGTAAATAACACGTCTATTGAAGATGAGTTATTCACGTAATTTAAAGACGTATTTTCAATGTGACATTCCAACCAAATTTTCACGTGAAATTCACGTAAGCAATTTACGTATATTGGGGACAAATGTACCTAAAATTCACGTAATTAACACGTCGCTCTGTTTGCTGGGTGGTGCCGTGGGATTTCCAACTACATATTTTGTTTCATTTCCCGGTCTTTAAAATGTTTATTAGATTTACCTATCGTTACCTATGTGTGGATAACCTCGAATTAAGGCCGGCGCACACTTATACGGAACGGACCTCAACAATCGGCATTTTAATATTTTCGTGTATTCAAATAGCTTAGCGCCTACCTTACGGAATTGTAGCACATGGCGCTGAGCCATTTGAATATACACGATAAACATTAAAATGCCGATCGTCGCCGTTCGTTCCGTATAAGCGGGCCCCGACCTTGCTAATAAACAACTCATATTTATCTGAAATATTGAAATTACACTATGATAAATTTTTATTAAAAACTTAACATCCATGCATCCATTGTAACAAATAATTAACAAAATTCGAATAGGTTGATAACAACTTTACAAAATGGATACGGGCGGGTATGCGGTGGCTCCTGGCTTCTGAGCCACCTTAGATAATTAGGGGTTGGTTACCCCCGACCATAAGGGTTGATGTAGTAAATAACTCTCACAGTTAATACATTTATTTATACGTGGAGTATTTAACGGTAAGTAGCTGGTGGTATATTATTTGCTTAATGTGATGTTACTCGCTGGAATCTCAACTACTAATTGATTTATCTGTTCCCCGTGAAAGTATAATTAAAGGTCGATTGTTTTGTTTTATGTTTTGGTAAGCAAAAGTGAGAGTGATTCAAAACTGCTGACTGCTAACAAACATACATGACTATTATTGCGACTTGACCTTGTATCAAATACTAGTATGTATCGATGTGGTAATCTAGGTTAATCGTATTTATTAAAAACAAACATATTTGTTTTTACCACGGGCATTTAATTATTAAAGAGTTTGTCTTAAGAAGATGTTTACTGAGATGCTGTGTATCCCAACACATCTTCCTTTCCTTCCGAAAATTTTCTGACTACGGAAAAGGAAGAAAATTTTTCTATTAGTACCACCACCTGCTTACTGCGTTTTAATAAATACAATATATATATTTTTTATTTCCTATAAATAATAATTAAATACAAAAAAAAATAAAAGTGAAAATGTTCGTTATCAACATTGTTCCCGTTTCACTTGTCACTCACTGTGTTCTCGGATTGTAAGCATATAATCTATTCTTATGTATTTCCCTGATTTTATTGTTTTCCAATCTGATCTTACAATTAACATTATTTACCTCTGTTATTGTGAAGGGGCCTACATAAAGACTATCAAACTTACCATTCTCTTCCCTTTTTACCAGGACTAGGTCTCCTATTTTAAAGTGTTGTGATGTTGCTTTGGGCTTATTCTCTTCTTGCCGCCCTTTTTTGTCTTCATTACTTTTATTACTTCTAGTGAATTGACCTATCGTATCTATGTACTCTGTGTCCTCTGGTTTCGAAGAAGTGTCCGATATCACGTCTTCTTTGACATGTGTTCTATTCGGTTTGTTAATTTGACATTCATGGCATTGTTTAACGTATTTTCTTACGTCTTTTTCTAAATTTTTCCATCTGAACTTTGCTTTTAGCTTCTTTATTAGTCTACTATTTCCTACGTGTCCTCCAAACATCGGGTGGTTATGGTATTCTTCTATTAATCTGTGTTTTTCTTTGTCATCTTCTATTGTTTCTGGTACTTCACATATGTATATTTCTACATTCTTCAATATTTTGTTTCCTTGTTTAATAAATTCCTCAATTGTGCACACTTTAAAAATAATATCGTTTACGTATATTTTTACTTTACCGCCAGCTTATCAAGCTGTGCCAACATTTGGTTTAAATCAAAATGATTGAATCCTGTGACTATGCTCTTGCTGCACTTTATTTTGTTTTTGACCCTAATGCTCAGTCTTGGTGAGATTAGTTCTGCTCCAAAAGACAAAATTGGTAGTCTATGCGCCTCTAAATTATTTAGTACCTTTCTTACTCTTTGTTTGTGGGCTTCTGGCTGTAGTGCGAGTTCACTTTCTGCCTTCGTTTGCCTTGCTTCCTTCTTCTTTTCTCTTGCTTGAGCTCGTGTTATAGCTAATATATGGGTATTGTCTATGTATAAGTTCTTTAGTTGATGTAATGTTATTCTTGAAAGACTATCTGCATAGTTATTTTTCCCTGTTATTTACTCTATTTCGAAATCGTATTCCTCTAAATCTAATCTGATTCTTGTAAGTTTCGAAGTTGGTTCTTTTATTGCGAATAAATGTGTTAGTGGTTTATGATCCGTTTTGACTAAAAATGTTGGTGCTCCATATAAATAACATTTGAAATGATTAATTCCCCAATGAATCGCTAGTAATTCCTTAACGATTATAGGTTTATTACATTCTCCTTTATTGAAACTTCTTGATGCGTATGCTATTGGTAGGCCTATTCCGTTATAATCCTGACTTAAAATTGCTGAACAACTCTCGTTGGATGCGTCTGTTGTTAGTATGAATTGTTTATTGAAATCCGGATATTTTAGGATCGGTGGCTTTATCAGAGATGATTTAAGCTTATTGAATGCTTTTTCACATTCTTCTGACCAAAAAAATTCTACTCCTTTTCTTGATAATCTGTTGAGTGGTCTGCATATTTCAGCAAAATTTTGAATAAAAGTTTACAATAGTTACAAAATGCTACGAATCTTTTTGTTTCTTCCGCTGTCTTAGGTGTCGGGTATTGTTCAATCGTTGCATATTTCGCTTTGTCTGGTGATACTCCTTCCTGAGAAAGATCATGTCCTAAATATGTTACTTCTCTTCTAAAAAATTGACATTTTCCTGGGTTAAGTTTCAAATTGAATTTTCGACATGTCTCGAATGTCTTTTTCAGGTTGTTTAGGTGATGTTTTTCGGATATTCCTATTACTACTATATCGTCCATGTAGAGAAATGCTTTGTCTGGTGTGAATCCCGAAAATGCTATTGACATCATCCTTGAATAAAAGCTATTTGGGCTTACATTTAATCCAAAAGGTAATCTGGTAAATTGAAATGCTCCATTTTCTGTGCTAAACGATGTGTATTTTCTCGATGATTTTTCTAATGGTATCTGATGAAAACCTGACATTAAGTCTATAACTGAAAACCATTTTGCTCTTCCTAGTTGATCTAGTATCGAGTCTATCCTTGGTAAAGGAAATTTGTCTGTGACTATTTTCTTGTTCAGTTGTCTAAAATCTATGCATAATCTCCATGCTTTATTTCCATCTATCGCCTTTTTCGGTACCAGCACTACTGGGCTGTTGTATTCTGATGTAGACGGTTCTATTATTCCTTGGTCTCTCAGTTTTTGTACTTGTCGGTTTAATTCCTCTGTTTGTGCATGAGGTGTCCTATAGTTTTTAATGTATACCGGAGTTTGGTCTTTAACTCTCAGTTTCTGCTCGTAGAAGTTGTTACATGTTAGCATGTCATGCCTTAGGGCGAATATATCTCAATAATCTTCACATAAAGATACTAACTTATCGCGTATGTATTCTGGAATGTCTAACTTCAATGATTCCCGTAATTCCTTTTTCCTATCCTTGCTGTCGTTGATCAGTCTATATATGTTGAATAATTTAATGTCTAATGTTTTGATTGCGTTTGTCTCTACTTTTACTGTTTCGTAGGTTGTGTTCAAAATTTTGATGTACGGATTGCTCTCGCTATGAATATTCCTGGTTGTATTTCCTGTTGTTCCACTATCCTGTCATTCTTCAGCGTTTGAAAAATTTTTACGACTCTGTAAATTTCACATCTAGGCGGTATTACTATCGTGTCATTATCTATATTATCCAAAATGTTTGTACTAATGTAACAATCGTTGTCCTCTTTAATGTGCATTTTAAGGTTAGCGTAGTCTAGTATGCATTGAAAGTTTGAAATAAAGTCTCTCCCAATGATTCCGTCGGTTGGAATAGGAAAGCTAGGTTCCACTAATTGAAAGATATGCTCAAATCGAGATCCTTTTACTTCTAGCGTTGTTTCAACTTCTCCCATTGTTTGTAATTCTCCTTTAGTTACTCCTTTTATTTTCGCTTTTGTGTTTGGTTTCACATGTTCCTTCATAAAATCTTGTGAACATTTCAGTATTAAAATATCAGCTCCTGTGTCTATGATAAAGGTATTTGTGTTTTCTAGGATTCCTGTTTTCATTCGTACAAAATTCGTTAGGTTTAAATCGAAGTTGTAAATATTATATTCCAAAAAAAACCTATACAGAAGTACAAACTTCAAATTGTATTGAAAAGCTATTGGGATTTTTCCATTGATTTTATATTCCACTTCTGACTGTGTACTTTCCTTGTTTCGTTCATTCAAAACCCCAACTGCTGGTTTTCTGGTTCCTCTTGGCTGTCTTCTAACTCAAGTAGCCTTACGTTTCTGTTACGTCCTCCTCTCTGGTTCCCTCTGTATGTTTGGTTGTTGAATTGTCTATATCCTCTGTTGGAATAATTCCTTTGGTTTCCTGTTTCTTCTCCTTCGTTCCGTTGTCCGAAGTTATTTCTTCTTCCTCTGTCGTATTTGTTATGGTATCCTCTTCGGTATTGCTGTTGTCCTCTCCTATTTTCATAATTCGTCCTATAATTGAACACTCTTCCCTGTGTGTTCTCCTCTGTCGTATCAATCGATAGAAATTTGGATACTACTTCCTGCTGTGTTGTGAAATTACCTGCCTCCATTATTAACTTAGCTCTATCCGTATTAACATTTCGTTTCATTGTTGCTACGACTGTTTCCGTTGTGTATTTTTTCGCTAGCTCCAATGGCATTCCTTCCGCTATGTATGCTACCTTCAACTGTTCCGCTAATTCCTCTACTTCGGATGCGTACACTGCTGCATCTTTGTTTCCTTGCCTTTTCTTTGCTAACTTGTCTATTATCGTTTTCGGATTATCGCCTCTTAATTCCTTCTTCAGTGCCGCTGCTATAAGTGGGATCGTATCCTCTGTGGTTATCAGGTTTCTAGCCTTATTAGTCAATCTTGTTTTTATTAATGTTATCGCTGTTTCTTCATGCCCTTCTGCTATTTTTCCAAGTAACTCTAATGCGTCTAAAAATGGTTGTAATTTCCCTGCGCTTCCATCAAACTCGATGGGCAATACCTTGCTTGCAATATTCAAAAATTCGTTGATTGTCAGAGCCATGTTTAATATTTTTATCTCTTGTTTTATGTCGCTTTTTCCCTCTCTTATTTCCTCGTCAATTTTTTCCTCTATCTCCTCGTCACTTTTTTCCTCTTCTACTTCTTCGTCGCTTTGTTCTTCCTCTATTTCCTTGTCGATTGGTTGGTGTATTGAACTTGGAACTACTGTCCTTAAGTGTACCGCTTGAAATGAGCGTATAACTTTGTCTCTTATTTTTCCGAAATATTTGTCGCACGCTTCTCTTTGTTTGTCCGATAGCGCATCCCAATTTTTCTTCGTTAAATGTGTGAATTTGTTATACAATTTAATTAGCTGTGTCGTTACTTCTTCTTGTATATCCTTAGATTTAGGTACTTTCTTCTTCAAGACCCTTCTACTTTGTCTTGTTACTTCTTGCGTAATCTCCTCAACTATTTTGATGAAGTCTTCCCAAGTAACTTTGTTGCTACTCATTTATTCATAATTTTCCTTATTCCTGTACCCGCAACGAACGCATAAATTTGACAGTCTTACGAGGTATAGTAAATATATACAGTAGGAAAAATGAAAGAATACCCATGAACGAACATATAAAACACGCTGTATTTTCCTGTCACTGTATCGCACAAAAAATTGGCCAGCGCACGTACATGTAATAATTATTGTTACATGTACTTGCACTGGACAATTTTCTTTGTGACACGGTGACAGGAAAATACAGCGTGTTTTATATGTTCGCTCATGGGTATTCTTTCATTTTTCTGACTGTATGTACCTATGTAAAATAATATGTCAAAAATAGTAAAGATATAGTAAATTGCCATAAAAATCATTATAGTCCTGTCGCCAGGGGGGGTACAACGGCCTCGTTAATTCAGATGGACTTACCCAATTTTTTTTTATGTATTTTGACCCGTAGAACACGAATTTTTTGGGTAACAGTTGATCCGGATGTCGATAAGATTGTTATAGACCAAGAACTTGAGGAATCAAATAACAGCGATTTTTGGCAAAACAAAACAATATTTTGTATTTTTTGGGTCATTTTAAGCAAAAAATATTTCTACAAGTTTTTTAGTAGGATGCACAGTTTTCGAGATAAACGCGGTTGAACTTTCAAAAAATCGAAAAACTGCAATTTTTAAACCCGAATAACTTTTGATTAAAAAATAAAATAGCAATTCTGCTTAGCGCCTTTGAAAGTTCAAGTCAAATTATGTCGGTTTTGATTATTTGCATTGCTAAAAATTTATTGTGTTATTGCTAAACAAAGCTACAAACAACTAGTGCGTGAGTGATGTTTCTATGATTTCTCATTTAAAATCGAACGAGTAGGTAGAATAGGTACTAGTGCAATCAAGACTATTTCTACGTTACATGCGTTAAAACGCATGTAAAAGCACGGGAAACCCTACGTGTTTATAGATTTGTTAAACAATAAAAAAATAAATTTTTACCAATGCAAATAATCAAAACCGATATAATTTGACTTAAACTTTCAAATGCGGTAAGCAGACTTGCTATTTTATTTTTTAATCAAAAGTTATTCGGGTTCAAAAATTGCAATTTTTCGATTTTTTTAAAGTTCAACCGCGTTTATCTCGAAAACTGTGCATCCTACGAAAAAACTTGTAGAAATATTTTTTACTTAAAATGGCCCAAAAAATACAAAATAGGTATTGTTTTGTTTTGCCAAAAATCGCTGTTATTTGATTCCTCAAGTTCTTGGTCTATAACAATCTTATCGACATCCGGATCAACTGTTACCCAAAAAATTCGTGTTCTACGGGTCAAAATACATAAAAAAAACTTGAGTAAGTCCATCTGAATTAACGAGGCCGTTGTACCCCCCCTGGCGACAGGACTATTATATCAATCAATATAAATCACCATTAAAAAGCAGTAGACCAATAAAAATGTAATAAAAATCAGTAGGTCAAATAATAAATAGATAAAAGTCAATAAAGATAAAATATATGTTGGTAAATACATAAAAATCATACAAAAATTGTATCATTGCGTCCTATAATAACTAATATCAGGGTTAAAAAAAATTCCTTATAATACCAATAAGGTAATTAAAAATAGAAGAGTTAAATAAAAATAGGTAAAACTTAAAAGGTTATGTGCATCTTAAATTACAATTACATTAATATTACTTTATACTTTATACTTTATATTATACGAATCAGGACTAATATCATAAAATACTTAATTATTATACGAATCAGGAAATACCATAAAAATAGCTAATATGGACTTACCACTTTTACACTTCAATGTTCGCTGTTGATCTCGCCAGTCCACGATGAATGTTCCTTTTGAGGTTCCTTCTGTGGGCCTTCCATAGTGACCACGCCAATCTAAGAATCAGAACAGCCGTAATTATGTAAAGCAGTACCTTCAGCTCCGTATCGGGTTTGACGTCCTTATTCTTGACGATAAAGTTGCTGTTCACTTAACACATTGTATCGAGAAACTAAGATGACATTAAGTGTGAGCATGATACTATAAATAAAGTATTTATACGCTCCGAGCTTCGCTGGTATCGCCACCTACCTACAGTATTACTAGTATAACTTTTACCGGAAATTTATCTGGAAAGAAAGAAGTGTTGCCTATCCTCTGTGAGTTTCACTGGTATGGCTGGTATCGCCATCTAACGGTTGACTAGTGTTCCTATTTCGGCCGGAATTTTAAAGAGGACAGTAGAAAAGCAAATAATAGTTGTTTCAAACTTATTATTTAATTCTTATTTCTTATCGTGCAATATTTACAACGTAAAGAAGTAATTGGATTGTAATCGATAATTA
This sequence comes from Diabrotica virgifera virgifera, assembly GCF_917563875.1. Taxonomy (NCBI): domain Eukaryota; kingdom Metazoa; phylum Arthropoda; class Insecta; order Coleoptera; family Chrysomelidae; genus Diabrotica; species Diabrotica virgifera. The sequence goes on along the minus strand of NC_065447.1, from coordinate 89,375,922 downwards.
ATATCAGTAAGTACAGAATTTATTATTCATTATGATTATTTTTAAGATTTTGCTTACCTTTTTGACGTTTATGTTGACAACTAATATTAGAAAAAAATTATTCTGCAAAAAAGTATAATAATTTAATATAATTATAGTATAATACTTCTTAAATATTAACTTATGCATTTATTGCACCTAAATAATTAATTAACAGCGTAAACGTAAAATTGTGTTTACTTACTTTTTTCCTAATTGCATCAATCCATTTTTGTCGTTGAATCACCTTATGCTTAGCCACAGGAAAGTTGTAGAATACACAGTTACTATTGTAACCAGTATTTCGACACTCTTTAATACAACAACTTTGGTGAGACATTTAAAAGCTAATATGCAACTCTTAATGCAGAACGTCAAATTTCCGGTAAAGGTTTACAGACTTGTCACTACTGGCGCTCGCGAATTTTTAATTATCCCCTCTACCTACGAGCTCACAGCGTATACTATATAATAAAGTATGTTATTTATAGTATCATGAGTGTGAGTATAGGTACGGAAGGGGAGGACAACTGTCGCAGCTTTACTATGCGTAAGAGTGAAACAGCACTTATCCAAATAAAAAAGATGGTGTCGTCACTTCGCCCTGAATGACACTCTCTCTAAGCTAATATCTAAGCCAAGCCGCACACCAAAGAAACATGAAACGAAAAACATGAAACATGAAACGAAAAACATGTTTCATGAAAAGAAAACACTGCTAAACAAATCTCAAATTCCGCCTACCAATGAAATGAGTGTGATTCATGCTCATGACACATTTTTATTTTCGGAGAGTTTCATAAATGGCCGGACATATATTTGTTTAGCAGTGGTTTATTTCCATGAAACGTAATTTACGTTTCATGTTTCTTTGATGTGCGGCCTGCCTAACTCTATGGTCCATTAATACATGTTCAAAAAGTGAAGCCAGTTTTGAGTTTATTTGCCACCAAAAACATGGCGGTTACGTCAAATATAACAATGGGTTGCCAGTGGTAGGTGTTCGTTGAGGGTTAAAATGTGATAAAAAATAAAGTAAATCCTCATCTAAAATTCGTTATAAAAACATATGTACATACGTATTGAAACATATGTACGTAATATGAGCAACTTAGTAAAACATTTACCGTACACAAATTTTTCATTTTAAATACATTTCATTTTTTCATATTAAATACTCAATCTATAACAATACCCCAAAGATACGTCGCTGAAAAGGTGGCAAATCAGCTGCGGTTAAAACTCGCCCTGATGGAATACAGTGTTGCCAAATTTTGGCTGAGAGAAATGTCACTTTTGGCGGGCAATTCAAATTTCAGGAAGTCACTCAAGGACAGTAGAATTTAAAAAATAATATTTTCATTTTTTTCAGTCATTTCAGTATTTATGGAGGACGGAGGCTACTGATTGATAATTCCGTTCATCTTAGATGTGTTCAATTGTATGTAATTATTATAATATGTATAATATGCAAATATTTGTTTGTATGATTGTTTTTAGACTATAAATAACAGAGATATAATATAATACCATACATTAATTAAAGAATAGGATTGAAATTGATGTCTATAATTTTTTTGTTGGAGTGTTCAAATGCCAAGAGCCAGGAAGGATGTAGTAAAACTGAAGAACAAAAAAGGAATACATGATATGGATTAATAGTAATAAGGTGTAAGGCGTACAGAAAAATGAAACGAAAGCTTAAGAGATAACCAAAACAATGATAATAAATAACAAGGAAGGCCTAAACAACAGAGAAATAAAGTGCAATCAGATAACATTAAAAAAAGTATCAACCTATGCATACCTAGGTAGGGAATATAATAACTCACGACGGGAAAATAGACGCTGAAATTGCAAACGAAGGAAACAAATCGACACGAATATTTTATACCTTAAATAAACCCATACTAGGACATAAAGACATACAAATGGAAGTGAAAAGGAAGATGCATAATACAATAACACAAGACCAGTAATAACCTATGCAAGTGAAAATTGGACAATACAGAAGAAACATGAGTCAAAAATAGAAGCGATGGAGATGAAACACTTAAGAATGATTGCAGGAAAATGAAAATGGGGTAGAATAAGAAATGAAGAAGAACATAAATAGAGCCAATAGTATATCACATCCAAAATAAACAACTGGAATGGTATGGACATATCATAAGAATGAAACCAGAAAGGATGGCCAGGAAAATTCTGGAAATGGGAAACGCAACAAAAAGGAGAAGAGGACATCCCCGAAAGAATTGGAGGGATCAAATAGAGGATATAGTACATGTACGAGGGAAAACGAAAGAAGAAATGAAAAGCCTAGCCAAAAACAGAAAAGCATAGAAAAATGGGTGAAAGAAACAACGGACCATAATCCGACACCCTAATAGGCATAAGGAAAAAAGACAAGAAGAATAGATAAACTGAACAAACATTCATGAAAAATTCTTGTTTTATGTAAATTCTATCTATAAAATTTACATTTATATTGAATTTAAATATATGGATTTGTTGACACTTTTTTCAAAAAAAAAAAAGAAGTTCGATAAAGAAACAACAGTTCAGAATAATTATTTTATTTGTTCTTAAAAATATTACAAAACTAAAATAAAAATAATACAAAATGAAAATAAAATATACAAAACTACAACCACCCATTTAAGATGAATATACCTTGGGCCGCCCTTTAATGGTAAATTAATTTACAAATGCTTGCATGTAAGAACAGTGTAAAATTAGTATGGCAGAGGATCACCAGGAAATAATACGAACTTAAATAGCATTTCAACTTATTTTTGTAACTCCACACAGAAGCAAACATTTTGTTTTTTTTTTAACTAAAACTTTGGTTTAATAGTAAAGTTTTTAGGAATAAAAATTAAGAGGGACCCAACTATCCGAACATAATCAGTTGCATTTATTTTGTGTATCTGATGAAACACATTTTTTTAGTACTTAAAAACTTAAGTAACATCAATTTTTTGGTGGTTTCGGTCTACCTGGGGTAAAAACTGAACATACTTTTTTATGAGAAAATGGTGGAGAGTCTAAATTTGGGATTTAATATTGAAACAATGAAAAAATGAAGCTGAAAGTTTCAAAATTTTATGTATATTTTGTATAACAAAGTATAATAATATGCCCTTAGACTACTCCTTAAACATGTCTTACACAAACATATGGCAAATATCATCAAAAGCTAAACGAGTTAAAAATATTTACTATAACTTTTTTCTACTCCCGCAAGAAGTAAATTTAATGTTGTTCATTATAGAAATAAGATATTTTTATTTTTAATTAAAAATATATGTTTTAATACTAGGTACTACATACAATACTGGAAGTATAACATTTAAAATGAAAATAAACCAATAATTTTATTGCATCTATAAGTAAGAGTCCTATGATGGCCACATCTACACTAAATTTAAAATTAAGATGCAGTAGAAATAAACAAACCAAGACAAGTTAAATGCTACTATTAGGAGCACTCCCGAATCATAACTTACAATGTATAAACTTTGAAAATCATTATTTGGGATTTACAATGTATATACATTGTAAATTATGATTCGGGAGTGCTCATAGTAGCATTTAATGTGTCTTGGTTTGTTTATTTCTACTGCATCTTGAATTTAGTATAGTATATTTCTATAAATATTTAGGTAAATTTAAATACCAAAACAAAATATAATGTTATTACCACTGAATGTAAAAAATATTTAAGTACAGTGAAAACTATTAAAACTCTGTTTATTTTGTGAAAAGTTACTAATCACAAAGTTTATTTAGCAATAATGTATCAAACCCGGCATTACTACATCTGCGAAAGACAGTACCTCCGTTGACCAGGGGAGGTTTGGGACTATGGCCACTAATGTAGACACAATAAAATTCTAGGCTAATGTTTGTAAATGTAAATAATATGAAATGGAGATTATTTTTATAACAATACAATAATTTCGATGGTTAAACAGATTAGGTTAATCTTCATTGTACAGAACTATTTATTCTTACGCAAGCTTTCCTTAGAACACTTAGAAATGAAATGCACATTGTTTCTCACTGGCCCTGGGAAAAAAATTATGGTTACTATTGATTTGTACATCAAGTTACTTCAGGCAGGTAATATTTTATATCAACCATATACTTTGTTTCTATAAATGTTTAGATCAATTAAAAATGGTCTTCACTTGCCAATCTGTTAACATTTTTTCAACTCATGTACTGAATGTTCCATTAATTTCACATTTTCCCTAAAACAATATCAATGTAAAATCAAAAATATTCCTTTCATGATTGCATTTATTTTTGGAACTTTACATACCTTATACTTACATTTAACAAGAGTAGAGACATGTTTACATTTTCCACTATTTTCTGCTTTACAAGAACATAACATTTGGCTAATGCTCATGCCATTTGTGAAAGATACGGTTCCTTTAATTTCGTGGGGATTGGACCTTACTGAAGGAATAAACCATATTATATTTTGATGGTATGCTCAGAACTTTCCTCTATTTTTCCAGCCAAAATAAGATGACCAGAGTTTAAAACTTGTTTTCCTTCTAAAACTTCTTGAATTTTGAGTACCCAAGAACTTCAAATATCCCACGATACTACTTAACTTCATGACTAAAAAATAGAACCAAACCAAATAGAAAATAGAACTTCAACAATTTTGAAAACAAAACCACATTTTTTCTTGACATAATGACTTGAATGACAGATGATTTGTGACGGAACGTAACAGTAAATCTGGCAACACTGTATTCCATCAGGGCGAGTTTTAGCCGCAGCTGGCAAATCGGCTTCACTTTTAGTCATATGATTCATACTCGTCCTCTCTCTTTCCTTGTCCATTGCCTCGCAGCGGTGACATAAACGTCAAAGTCTTGAATTATGAGGACATGGCAACACTGCCAAGCGGAAAATATGTATTTAAAAACGCTGTGTCTAGGTACACGCTAACGTGTACGCAAATAAAAAAGTTAGGTACACGCGAATTAAAATTCATCAAGCCAGTGACGTCATTATTTAGCGTGCGCGGTGACTTTATATTTTGGTACACGCTATTTTGATATTTTTAGTGTTTGTTGTTTGTTTGATAGAAAATACTTTTATTAAGGGAAGGGGAAGGGAAGCAAAACTATTCAGATGTTTCAAACTTAATTGTAAAGGCCCCGTCTCACCATCAAATAATTGACAGTTATTTGATCAAACTTGACAGTTAGTGACACAAAGTGACAGTTAGTGACGTCACATCCTGAGTGTTCATTGTGGATAATAATCTTAGGGCCGGTTGTTCGAACGCTAATCAACAATGATCATTATCAAATATTTAATTACTGTCACCAAAACTGTCAATGTCAACTTTGTTTGGGTTGCTGAAAACATAATTAATTACAATTATGAGATTTATTATTAATTATGTTAATAATTATTGTTATATTAATTGATTATAGACTCCACAGACTTTTTAACAACCCAAACAAAGTTGACATTGACAGTAATTAATTATTTGATAATGATCATTGTTGATTAGCGTTCGAACAACCGGCCCATTAGAATATAAAATAAACTAGGAAGGAGTACAATGCGAAATGACTTCGAGCCAGGAAGGAGGTTGCAAATGGCGATCAGCTGTCAGATTTGCTTTCTATCTCCAGTGACGTACCTTTGAAAGAGGGAAGAAAAGAAATTCTTAACGATTTTATTACATCTTTGATGTTAAACAAACAGCTATAGATCAAGAGAAAATACGTATTAATATAATATTTTGTTGAAAAGTCAGTAAATAACATTTTATTATACTAATAACTTCAGTTAATTTATTGCATATACAAGAGCTTTACCAGATAGTACGCCTATGCACATAGCTGATCCAATACACAAACATCTTCTACCTAGTTGACAAAAACTTATGAGTCATCCACAGACGTTCAAGATGGCCGGTTCCGCTAGAAATTTAAGGTGTTGTTGATATATGACAGACTCCTTCCTGTTTATTTTATATTCTAAGATAATAATGAAAAATTTTAATTTTAAATAAAGTACAAACAAGTTAGACAACTCAATACAAAAAATTTGATCAAACTAGACTGATAGTGAGAGCACAGATTTTTAGAATTTCAAAAAACTGCAATTGTGACGTCACTTTGACGTACTTCCTCAAGTACGTCAAGTTTGCTCAAACTGTTTGATCAAATTATTTGATGGTGAGACGCGGCCTTAACAAAACAAGATGCATATAAAAGTATATATTCAGGTTACCAAAATAAATATTAGTTAACATGATATATACAAAATACTGCTAAAATAATTTTTATACGTAAGTTAATTATACCAGTTTATATTGGTGTTTATTTTTATTTATACAGGGAGTTGAACTTTTTACGATTTTCATAGAAAATTGGTTATAACTTTGTAAATACCCTGTATAACATAATAAACCTTTATATTTTTGTGATATGGAAGTTAAGAAGATTTCGAACATAAAATAAAATATAGGGTGTTCCATTTAAAAAACATAAGTTTGGTCCGCCAGTATATTATCGAACGCCCTGTAACATTCTAACTAATTTTAGTAATTTTGTAATATGAAGCTCAAAGTTTGCTAAAATTTTTGATACTAACTTTTATTGCTATCTATTACTATAGCGGATCTACTGAGCTTTATCAGACTAATCAATCGCCCCGTATATTTTATCTTATTACTTCTGCTACCGTTAATCACGAATTTTTGTCTCTTATCTTTTTCTTACTGTTTTAGAATGTTGTTAAACTCCTTAAAAGAACTAAATAATTGTCCACACTCCATATAGTTCATTTAAAAAAAAACACTAAACAAGTAAAAAATAAGGAAACTCTTTACAAATCAATATTAAAGTGTAAACATAAGGCGATTAGACAAATTCTAACCACACTCTGACACTCGCGATACTTGCAGATACTTAATACCACAGCATACACGCGGCTCAAATTAGCGTGTACCAAAAAAACCCAGTCATAGTACACGCTAAATAATGACGTCACTGACTTGATGACGTTTAAGCGTGTACCTAACTTTTTTATTTGCGTACACGTTAGCGTGTACCTAGACACAGCGATTTAAAAAACCATACAGAAGTAAAAACTTTAGAAGAAATTTAAAAATTTTTCTCGTTATTTTATCTACATAGTTAATGTTTTCCATGTTAATAAATAAATTAATAAAAATATACCACATGCTCTTTTCCGATTTATCCTAAGAACACATGGCAACACTGTCATGCCTTCATTTCCTTATATCTGTAGCTAACTTCTCGGATCCTCCAATTTAATGTTGCCCCTTCTTTTGTATTATTGGTATAAAAAGTTTTATTAAAAAACATAAAAGTCCTCCAAAAGGATTTGCAAAACATTTTCAATCTGAATCAGATCATCCTCAGTGCGTTCTGCTTCCTACAAGAGGAAGAGCTAAAGTTCTTATGGAAATCCATTGTTGCCACATCTTCAAATATGAGAAGAGACGTCGATTATCATTGTCTATTGTCATATGTCTATTGTCATTGATAATCTTTGTTATGTTTGGTGTTTGGTTATGTTGTTGTTGACATTCTAACTTTTGATAGGATAAGGATATTTTAAACACATTTTAAAAGAAAAAGAACCTTAGTAGTCAGTAAAAAGGAAAGCAATTTTAGATTCCAACCGTATTATTACTTGTGAAATATTATCATCTAGTGGGAAAACCGCAGTGATTGTGCCTTCAAACAGGCAATTTGAAAGGACAACCCCACCAAAAACCATTATAATTGTAAATTGAAATGATTGATATTGAAAATGTTTGTACCTATGTAATTGTACATGTAAAGCTGGAAATTCAGGTAAATGCAAACATATAATTGGCACATTACTATATGTTTTTCGATAAGTGATTACATAATGGTTTGATAAAAGAACCATTTCCCTGCAACTTGTTTAATAGTTCTTTTTTATTGCTTACAGGCATACCATGGAAAATTTGAAAAAATTAAGCACCACAGACATCAAACAACAGTGGGGATAATTAAAAAAACAATAATACAATGTAGTCAACAATAAAGTCCTACCAGTCTGCTGATAAATGGGCTACTGATATTGTACTAAATTATGATTTAGCTCTATTTTACTCAAATAATGTTGAAGTAAGCTACAATAACTCTGTTGAAATGTCTTTAGCTATGCTAAACCGAACTGGAGAAGCATGGAAAAAGCTGACGTGACTGCAAGTAACTGGGACAATGTATTGCCGTTTATTTACTTATGATAAAAATAAAAGCCCAAGTTGGGTACTTAAAGTCAACCAATTGTATAATTCCAATTTTAAAGAAAATACTGTACCCTTCCGTGGGAAAAAATTATGAATCAGTTGCTTTAAATATGTATGAAAAAATAACTCTGACTGACAGTATCAATGGAATTGTTTCCGGAAAATGTCTAGAAATAAACTGTCCTCTGGCAGGTAAAACAAAATCCGTGCAATCAATTTTACGTGACCTTAAATATTTATGCATAATTGAAGAAGGAAAACAATATTATGTTAAAGAAAAATCATATGTATTTATGGACAAGTGCAATTGCTACTTACAGGACTACAAATATGTTATTTTGTAGTGTTTTGTCCATTTGATAAGTCCACACTTCTTATTAAAGTACCATTTGATGTAGAATTTATACAAGAAATGTTAAAAATTTTGGTAGAGGTATATTTTTACAATGTATTATCAGTTTTATTTCAATTATATAAGTAAAAAACTTGTTTTAAAAGATTGTTTTATTTCTTATAGGTACTTTTACTTGAAAAGAATATTCACACTTGACTACACTCATATCATCTGTGAATTCAGATAATATATACAGTAGAACCCTGATTATCTGTGCTATGGTTTTCTATTACTGAAGTTGCATTTTTGAGGTTTTATCAAAATAGCGTCACCTTATTCACTCGACAGAAACTCTGTAAGCCAAGAAGAAGACTCGTAATGAAAGAATCATTTTTTCTATTATCTTTTTATGGTAGGTACATATGTATGTATATATGTATTATATTATTATATAAGAAATAAATTTCAATTATCCATGCCACATCTGACCCCGAGGAGCACGGACAATCAGGGTTCTACTGTACACATAAATTAATTTTTATCATTACTAAGTATTGTTGTAAAAAGGCTAACAATACCTCAAATAATATTTATATCAGTTCATATAAGGAAACTATTTAATAGGAATAAAGTAACTTGTACTTTGACTTTTAAAGATTTTAGCCATTGTATAGTTCTTTCAATGTTTACACTTGCTGAAGCAAGTCTTATTAATTCAATTTTCTTCTTAATGCATTCATTTTTTATAAAAAAGTCTATCTACCATTATAGCATCCTCATTTGGTGTCAATATGATTTTTGTTGTTCATTTGAACAAACACCTGTCCAGCAGAAGCATCTGATGGGATAAAACTTGTTTAACAGCTATTAACACACCACCTCCACTGTCGAAGTTAATGGATTCTTGTGTCAGGTCTTGTGTGTAGATATCGTAATTAAATAAACCAATTTCAGCATCGCTTGTATCAGGTGTTAACCATGTGTGTGTGTGTGTGTGTGTGTGTTCACAAAGAGGAGATGGCATTAGATAAACTTTTTGCCACAGATATTTGAAAGTTGAAGATTGAAGATGTCATATTAAATTTTTATTTTAGAATCTTTAAGAAATTGTATGATAATATCATTAATAGTTTTGGTATTGAAGCTTAGTAGATGTGAAATATTCAGCGGTAAACTTACATTCCGCTCCTGAAGTCTAGCAATTAGTGCTTTCGTATGGTTTTTATTAAGTTAACAATTAAAGGTGTTAACCATGTTTCAGTAAATATGATCACATCAAAGTAGCTGTTAGAAACATTTAGAGTCAGAGTTGTCAATTTAGTCCGAAGTCCTCTACCATTTTCAATAAAAATGGAGAGCTTGCCCAAGTCATTGTGGCTTTTTTGAATTACCTTTGGGATATTATAATACCGTATCAACAGGTTCTGTCCCCTGCTTCCTGAGAAGACAAAAGCTCAAATTTTATATACAGATTCAAGTACCTTCCCTTTATTAGGGGTCTGATCAATGCTGATAAAGATGGTTTTAGCATGGTCAATGTGTTTCTGTTTAAGAACTGCATGTCTGCTGTCTGAACATTTTCAGTTGAAGATAAGAACACTTTAAATGGATGGTACCCATTTTTATTTTTCTTTCCAAAGCGAGCTATTCTAATATTGTCAGAGACTTCATCCTAAATTTCGTCTTCGTCTTAGACTTCATCTAAATTTTTTTATACAAAAACCTAGTTACTCTTAATAACTGAAGAAATATAACTCAAAAAGCAATATAGGTAACTCATTTATTTAAAATAAATGTAATTGAAGACGATAATTGCAAACATTACAGGAAACAGGGTGATCTTGATCATATCTTTTTTGAATGTAGACACTAAGTTTTAACAGCATTTAAACTGCCTCTATAAAAATTTAATCAAACTTAATATACATGCACCATTCAATATCCAGTCTGCTGGCTACAGGCTCACAACAAAAATATAAATTATAGATTTCTTGTCAGACACATGCACGTTTCCATAAGATTTGTATGCGAGCATGAAATTTTTTATGATTTCAGTTTAGATTTGGATCCTTTTTTTATCCTAAATGTACATCTTATCCGATATCCATTTTATTGTCCTTTATTGTACCAGTATTGTATGGGATTATTATTATTGTATTGTATTAAGGATAGAATTGTCTATTTGTTATTACAACTGACTGAATGACTAATGTCTATGCCATTAAGGGCGTAGGCGCAAAATTTCGGCTCTAATGCTTTTTAAATGCATTCATTTTTTTTAATTCTGAGAAAACTAATAAGTATTATTGAAAAATTTAAGGGCAGAATGAAAGATTACGTTATTATCGAGGGCCGAAAGTCCCTAAAACTTCCATAATGTTTATTTTAATAAGTTACAGTTGTGAAAAAAAAAAACAGAAAATGTGTGATTTTTAATTTCAAATACGTATCTTATTAAAAAAATTTCCTCGGTAATAATGTAATCTTTCATTCTGTGTTTAAATTTTTCAAAAATATTTATTAGTTTTCTCAGTATTCGCAAAAAATTAATGCATTTAAATGCCAATCAAAAAATAAAAAATAAATCACTTTTCATAAATGACAGATCGACAGATGACAGTTTTCTCAAGATCAACTGGCAACGTTGGATTTCCATAAGAACTTTAGCTCTACCTCGTACAGGAAACTATGTATTTCGTTCTGTGATTGTGATACTGTGTGACGTCATCTGTCAAGCTTCATTATCATTTGCATTTGATGATCACACTGATTGGTTGCGTTCATCGAACAGAGAGCTTGGAATCGGATTGGAAGCTCTTTTACTAGTGAACGGTGCGCTGAATTAATCGGATTGGAAGCGCTCGCCATTTTATTCAGCCTTAAATTTGTTATTGTGCTGTGATAGCTGAATCCCGCCAACTTTAAAATTAAGTTCAAAGTAAAATGGACAATTTAATTAAAATTGAATATAAATACAATAATTATTGTATGTAATTTATTGTAAATATTTGTAGTTCTTATTTATATGTATCCTATATATAGTTAATATCTAAATTAAGTTAGAACTATTTGTGTTTTTTTATTTATATAGTTACTAGAAATATTAACACAATATGTGTATAGTAGATACCTAACTCATTTATTTTCCAACAATC